>NC_079196.1:2663888-2963888 GCF_029499605.1 Hyla sarda | reverse complement strand
TGTTGCTTTCTTACCCGACTGCTTTTTTCCCCTGGTATTTATTATTATGTTGCTTTTTCCCCTGGTATTTATTATTATGTCACATCCTGTTTGTCACACGTGGGTTTTGTAGGTTTTGGTTTCCAACTCCTCTGAGTTGTCGGGGAAAAAATCCACAACAATTCAACAAATTCGGGTTGGAAACCTTTATAAATACGAGGGAAAGCTCAGAAATGTCGGGTTACGCCCCTTTTTCGGGTTTGGGAGAATCCACATTGGGTCCGTCGGGGAAAAATGTTGCATCGTGTCGCAGACTGGCGAACGATGTCTGCTACATGTCACAGACAAAGATGCGACAAAATAAACCGACAAAACCAGTCAGGTTTAGAATAGTAAATGAGGGCTATTATGTCCAATTTGCTTTTTTCCTCCTTTTTTGGTTTTGTTCCAATACACACAAAGGGAATAAACATGTGTATAGCAAAACATGTGTTACTGCAATCCTTTCCTGTGAGAAATACTTCATTTTATAGAAAAATGTCAGGGGGGCAACATTTACGGCCATGACTGTATGTATGTGTATGTATGTATGTATGTGTATATATATATATATATATATATATATATATATATATATATATATATATATATATATAATATTTTTTTTTTTTTTTTTTTTTTTTGCTGTATACAGGGATTACTAATAATAATTTCCTTCACTCACATTGGATTTGCAGAGAATACATTCTGGATCTGCTGGAGAGCGGCCGGGAGAAGTTCCTGGTGTTCGCTCATCACAAGTTGGTTCTGGACAGTGTCTGTGAGGAGCTGGGGAAGAAGGTGAGCGCCCCCTGTCATCTGTCCTGTTAGTCATTTCTAGTCATCCATATTTGTTATTGTCACTAATATAAAGTGACATTTACAGGATTCTTTTCTTATACTAATCATTAAAGTCAATTATGTTAACAAAGTAACAAAAGAATAGACTGAAAAAGTCTAAAACTGTGCAGGAGCCGCGGTGTTCTTCTTTATCTGCTTCTGTTCTTCATCCTGGCAGCTGAATGTGATGGCAGACAAGACTTTGCCTACCAGAAAGTCTATGCTGCCCACCTCAGACGTTCTCAGTGAGTGACGCTGTTGTTGCCATGGCTGCACATATTAAAGCGGTATTCTAGGGAGTAACTTTAAAGTTAAGCCCCTTGACATCTTATCCCCTATCTAAAGGATCTCGGCTGCGGCACCCCAGACATCTGGTGCACGGAGCGACCTTCGCGATGCGGGGCGGAGACTCATCACGGTTGTGACGTCATGACCATGCCCCCTCAGTGCAAGTCTATGGCGTGACGGCTGTCACGCCCCCTCCCATAGACTTGCATTGAGGAGGCATGGCCGTGACAACACAAGCAGGGCACGGCTGTGACGTCATGAGCCCCCAGCACTGCACCTGACTCAAAATGAACACCAGGTGCAGCAGGGAGATTGCGGGGGTCCCCAGTGGTGGGACCCCTGCGATCAGACATCTTTGGATAGGGGATAATATGTATAGGGGCAGAGTTCCCCTTTAATACGTAATTATGTATTTACCAAACCCCTGGGCGGTAGCCCGGGGTAAAACACCCCTATTAGAATACCCCTATATCACTTTTAATCAGTGCTCGGACCTAATATAAATCCAGAAATATTAAATTGATTCCAGATGGGTAAAGTATTAGTGATATACAACATGGTGTGATACCCTTATGTTCCAAAATTTGGGGTACTGCAGATACCCTACAACCCTATCTGAAGATCATTAAAATGCACACACTAGATTGTCTGCCTCTACATGTTTCGCCATTACAACAGCGTTCTCAAGAGGCAAAGAGTGGCAATGGCTGACAAAAGATGGCAGAGGGGCTTTTTATAGATATCACCTATGACCTCATAATCAATCTTGTATAGCAGGAAAGAAAATTCTTTGCACTGAAAATAATTCACCCCCCCCCCCCGCTATACAAGTTGTCTTCACGCTATACCGGTCGCCCCGTGAGGAGACCAGTCCAGAAATTTGCAGGCTGCAGCTTGAGATCCAACGCCTGTACCCCATATGGAGGGGTTATATGCATGAACCCAAGGTTCGCCTCATGTGAGTGCAACACCTATACTGGGAAACTTTGGGACCCCCCCCCCCCCCCCCCCTTTTTTTTCTTTTTCCTTTATTTATGTCATAATCAATCGTCCAAGTCCCTGGACCAATGATGAGATCCAATAACAAGTGCAGTCCAATGAGATCCATGCTCCCATAATTACTTCCTAGGTCACACTTCTTTATGTCCCAATCCCATTACAATGATATACTTACGTCAATGTCAGTTGTCCGGTTCCCCCTGCCGACGTCATATTATGGCGCCCGTCTAGATGTTAGCATCACCCCGCTGCACCGCGCATGGGAAACTTCAATGTCCATATACTGCGTCACTGCGCCTGTGTTAACATTCTGCGCATGGCAACTGGTGCGTACAATAAACTTTTATCCTCCGCTGTTGTAAACGCGCCTGCATCAGCACTTAGTATTATTCCCCATGGCAAGAACGCGCAGCACATGTGTTAGGACTTAGTCTCTTCTAAGGCAAGAATGCCTCAAAGGTAACCATTGGTGTTATTATTTCAAAGTGACCACCAATATTTACTGACAAATTAATGTATATTATAGGTGACAAGGGCGCAGCTATAGATATAAGTATAATTAATAAATAATGAATGTGATATAATATAATTAATAAATAATGAATGTGATAGATCAGTAAAAAACCAAAATATCTACCGTATTTTTCGCCGTATAAAGTCGGTGCGTCTTATACGGCGAATACACCCCTATCGCGGCCGGGACCCGTGGCTAATACAGGACATCACCGATCGCGGTGATGTCCTGTATTAACCCTTCAGACGCGGCGATCAAAGCTGACCGCCGCGTCTGAAGGGAAAGTGACACTAACCCGGCTGCTCAGTCGGGCTGTTCGGGATCGCAGCGATTTCACCGCAGGGGTCCCAAACAGCCGGACTGAATAGCCGGGTTAGTGCTTAAAGGACACCGGGAGGGACCTTACCTGCTTCCTCGGTGTCTTCTCCGTTCAGGGATCCCCTGTATGGCCGGCGCTCTCCTTTCTCATCATCACGTTGTCGCGTCGGGGTGCGTAACGACGTGATGGCGGCGACGGAGAGCAAGGATACCCAGCCGGCAGCAGAGACGTTCCGGAGCGACGGCGACAGCGATGGAGCGACATCCAGGGCAGCGGTGACGGGTCCGGAGCGGTGCGGACACGTGAGTATTAACTCCTATGCAGTGGTCTTCAATCTGCCGACCTCCAGATGTTGCAAAACTACAACTCCCAGCATGCCCGGACAGCCAACGGCTGTCCGGGCATGCTGGGAGTTGTAGTTTTGCAACATCTGGAGGTCCGCAGGTTGAAGACCACTATTGGGTTCAAAATCTTTATTTTTTTAGATTTTGCGCCTATAAATTGGGTGCGTCTTATACGCCGATGCGTCCTATAGGGCGAAAAATACGGTATCTATGGACCTAGGCATATAATCATTAATAACTTAGATATGGCCTCTCTTAATAGGGCAATTCTACACCATTATATTGTATTCTCAAGTGTTCAGTACATTCCATACAGGTAAGTACAATAGAGCAATGTATTTAGGGTTATCTATCTATCTCCATCGTATTAGTATTACTACAACTCCTGAATATTGTTTGTCATAATCAATCCATTATGGAACCTTAGTTGCATGGATAATATGATGATGGAGATTGATAGATGACCCTAATTAAATTGCTCTATTGTACTAATACTTTACCCTTCTGGCATCACATTTAATATTTCTGGGTTTATATTACCGAGCACTGATTAAAAGTTATATTTCAGGGGTATTCTAATAGGGGTGTTTTACCCTGGGCTACGGTCCAGGGGTTTGATGAATACGCAATTAAAGGGGTACTCCGGGGGAAAATAATTTTTATTTTTTATGAACTGGTGCCAGAAAGTTAAACAGATTTGTATATTACTTCTATTAAAAAATCCTAATCCCTAGAATTGTCTCATAAACGCTCCCTTTCCTTCTCTGTTCTCCGTGATCTGCAGCTTGCTAGGCTCGAAGTTAGCCGCTTACTAGAAGAATCTTGGGGTCGCTGGCTCCAAATGGGTCGCAGTAGGTTCTATGAGTATGGGAACAAGAGTGGTCGCGTGCTGGCCAGAGCGCTGCGCACTCTTCTGGCCCTCACCCATATCCCCTGTATTCGCTCTTGCCCTGGCTCGGTAGTCCACTCAACCCCGGACATCGTTTCCACTTTCCACACCTTTTTCTCTGACCTATACGATCTACCCTCTCTTTCCTCCTCTCCCTCGCCCCCTCCCTCACCCTTCCCTTCCACTCCCCCGGATGCCTTAGAGAAGCTGGAAGCCCCCTTCTCTGAGGAGGACCAAGTCATCAAAGACCTCCCGGGCGGGAAGAGCCTTGGCCCTGATGGGTATAGGGCCAAGTTTTACAAAACCCTCTTGGACTCCCTGTCCCCGCTCATGCTCCGAGCCTACAACTCTATTCCTCCCTCCACTCCCATCCTGGCCCCCTCCATGCTGGCCCATATAGTGGTCCTGCCCAAACCGGGTAAAGACCCCCAATTATGTGGGAGCTACCGCCCTATTTCCCTTTTAAACGTAGACCTAAAAATTTGTTCTAAATTACTGGCAGTTCGCCTTAATTCCATCCATCCTTCCTTCTCTGATACATCTTGATCAGGTGGCCTTTGTGCCCGGGAGGGAAGCCAGAGATAACACCATAAAGACCATTGACCTTATCCACTATGCTAACACTGCCAAGTTACTCTTGATGGTGCTTTCTCTTGATGCCGAGAAGGCATTTGATCGAATCTCCTGGCCCTCCCTGGCGCAAACCTTACAACATGCTGGCTTTGGCCCCAACTTTGTAGCTAAGGTCTTAGCCCTTTATGACTCCCCATCTGCCCGCTTAAAAATGAATGGCTCCCTGTCGGATCCCTTCCCTATTCGTAATGGCACCCATCAGGGGTGCCCCCTTTCTCCTCTGCTGTACGTCCTGGTGATGGAGCATCTTTTGGCTGGAATAAGAGCGGATCCCAGTATCCGGGGGGTCACAGTATGTGACACTGAATACAAATGATCTGCTTTTGCTGATGATCTTTTAGTTTACCTTACAGACCCTGTGGTATCGTTGCCCAATCTCATGGCCCGACTTCGGGGCTTTGGCGCTTGGTCTAACTTCAAAATTAACTATTCCAAATCTGAGGCACTGGGTGTCTCCTTACCTGGACGTACAGTGGACTCCTTACGTTTGAACTTTCCCTTTACCTGGCCTCCTCAAGGAAGCACTTACCTAGGCACCAGAATACCCTCCGACCTTTCCCAACTGTTCTCGCTCAACTTTTCTCCCTTGCTAGCACAGTTTCGTGCGGACTTAGTCTCCTGGGATAGGCGGGAGTTCTCTTAGTTTGGTCGGATGAGTATCCTGAAAATGAACCTTCTGCCCTGCCTATTATATCTCCTGCAGACCATCCCCATCCTCCTCCCTTCATCCTTTTGGCGTCTCGTACAGCGCTGCTTTGGGTTGTTTGTCTGGTCATCGATCCGTCCCAATTGAATCGCCTCCTCCTTTCTAGACCAAAATTGTCTGGGGGAGCGGGTCTACCTGACTGCCGATTATATTATTTGGCATGTGTGCATGCTCGTGTCCTTGACTGGTCACACAACCCTGGCTCCAAACTGTGGGTTCGATTGGCCCAAGACATCTGCCCCAAAGCCCTTGCCACCCTGCCTTGGACCTGGTCCCCGACTCACTCCCCATGCCCTACTTCTTACTCCACCCGTCACACTCTTGCCTCCTTACACTCTGCTGGAGCAGGTGGTTGTTAAATTGACCGTCGGGGCCCCCTTCTCCCAGTGACCGACCACCCTGATTTCCCGCCCGGAGCTTCCACTGAGGGTCCCTTTCTTGCTGCTTCTAGATCTCACCCCTTGCGCTTTCACCATGTCCTAGCAGGGTGCCAGCTTAAGCCCTTGGACACCCTGATGGCGGAGAGGCCGTCCTCTCGTCGTGCCCCCTTTGCCTACCTTCAGTTGCGCCATTTTTACTCCTCTCTTCCAACATCTTTGGAGTTGCACCGTGCACTGTCACAGTTCGAGCGTCTAGGTCTTGCCTTCTCGTACCCTAGGCACTCCATCTCTATTTTATATGACCTGTTGCTGTTCCCTAGATCTATCCCTCCCGGCATATTGTCGTGCGTGGGAAAATGAACTGGCAAAAGCATTTACCCCGGAAGACTGGGCGAGGTGTTTCTACCTCACTCACAAGTCGGCCATTGCTACCAAAGCTCAAGAAACGTGCTACAAAATCATGTCTCGCTGGTACCGGGTGCCTGCGACTCCTCACCGCTGGTATCCTTCCTTTCCGGAGGCTTGTTGGCGGTGCGGAACTGCCATGGGTACGATGACGCATATCTGGTGGGATTGCCCTGCGCTTGCTTCTTTTTGGCGTCCGGTTTTGCAAGTCATCCAAGAAGTTTCCGGAGTTCATGTTCCTTCTACTCCTGAAGCGATTTTACTTTTTATGTTTCCCATGGCGCAAGCTCGTTATAAACGATCCCTTGCATGACATTTGCTACAGGCGGCAAAAACGGTCATTGCTCGGAGGTGGAGGTCTGCTGATCCTCCATCCTTGGAGGAATGGTTTGCAGAGGTCGCACATATACGACACATGGAGGCACTCGTGTCTATCCTCCAGGCGGACGCTGTCCGCACGGAAACCACCTGGCTCCCCTGGTCGCAATTCTGCTCCTCTAATAGATACCGGTCCCTGTCATAATTCCTGTGGGATCATATGGTTGTATTACTCCTCCATGGTTTTCCCCCCTTGCTCTAGTAGCTTCCCGCCAGCCGGTGTCCCTCCCTTTTTCCCCTCCTACTCTCCCTTTACTATTCTTTGTTGTGCTCTTTCATTTTAGCTTTTGTCCCTCTTGGCAATGTGTAAATTCCTTATTGCACTTTTTGATGTGCTAGAGCGGCCCCTTCCGTGACTGCTATATGGATGGCTCTCCCTTCCTCTACTGGGCTCGTTTATGATCCCGCTTGTCCGCTTGTGTCGCTCTTCCTACAGCTCTCATTGCCTTATCCACCTGTTCTATACCATATGTTGTGTTATACGCTGTTCTGATTTGGTGCTCATGTTTTTGTCCTATTATTATGGCCTCCTAAGGCTCTTGGACCATTGTTTGTTTGCTCCTTTACCTGCACACCTTGATTGTGTATTGTTTTCTATATATTTGTCAATAAAAATCTTTTTGAATATGAAAACATCTTAATCCTTTCAGTACTTATTAGCAGCTGTATGCTACAGAGGAAATTCTTTTCTTTTTGAATTTCTTTCTTGTCTTGTCCACAGTTCTCTCTGCTGACACCTGTTGCCCGTATCAGGAACTGTCCAGAGCAGGAGAAAATCCCCATAGCAAATCAATGCTGCTCCGGACAGTTCCTGACACTGACAGAGGTGTCAGCAGAGAGCACTGTGGACGACACAAAAAAAAAAAGTAAAGAATTACCTCTGTAGCATACAGCTGCTAAAAAGTACTAAAAGGATTTAAGATTTTTTTTTATAGAAGTAATTTACAAGTCTGTTTAACTTTCTGGCACCAGTTCATAAAAAAAAAAAGTTTTCCACCGGAGTACCCCTTTAAGAGGGGCCCTTATGCCCTTTTGGGGTTAATTGGTGTGTATATAATACATAATTATGCTCCTGCAGGTAAAAAAAATAAAAAATAAAATTCTTACTAGCTTTCCCGGACAACATTGTTCTTATGGAGTCCGGCCCCGCAGCACTTTTTTGCGGTGTGGGTCAGCACAAGGTGTTGCCCTCTTAGCCAATCAGTAGACACTGTGGTGCCCCAGGAAGTTCCTTTCAGTGGGCACGCCGGATTGTCCTTTGCTGATGCCCATATATTATATTTTGTTTATATTATTGTAATATATTGTTATATTATTGCCATATATTGTAGTGTAAGCTGTCATTAGAGGATGGTGTAGAGCAGTGGTCTCCAACCTGCGGACCTCCAGATGGTGCAAAACCAAAACTCCCAGCATGCCCGGGCATGCTGGGAGTTGTAGTTTTGCAACATCTGGAGGTCTGCAGGTTGGAGACACTGGTGTAGAGGTTCTTGTCTATGCCTTGTATCTACCTGTCTTAGCTGATAATGAGGCATGGAGTTTTCAGCCATATTGATTTCCATTTCAGAATAGAAATGATTTCCTAATGCTGCCTACATTTCCACTGAATCCTCTGGCACCTGGTCTGATCACTGCACATGGTCATCTAATTAGACTGCTGGGGCTTGAGGTCCGCTAGGTGAACTGATTTGACTCAAGTGGGTTTGGGTCCGTTCACATTAGGTTCAGTTTTGATGTCTTTTCTTTTTCAATGTGCGTTTTTCATGGTCATGAGAATAAAGTGGTCTGATCAGTAATCACCGCCGAGGTGTTTTATGGAGATTTGAAGCTTTTAGGCTGTGTTCACACATTGAAGGTTTACTTCATTCTTCAGACATTTTTGTTACATTGTGTCTGTTTTCTTCATTCTTCAGACATTTTTGTTACATTGTGTCTGTTTTCTTCATTCTTCATACATTTTTGTTACATTGTGTCTATCTTCTTCATTCTTCAGACATTTTTGTTACATTGTGTCTGTTTTCTTCATTCTTCAGACATTTTTGTTACATTGTGTCTGTTTTCTTCATAAATTTTTGTTACATTGTGTCTGTTTTCTTCATTCTTCAGACATTTTTGTTACATTGTGTCTGTTTTCTTCATTCTTCAGATATTTTTTGTTACATTGTGTCTGTTTTCTT
Source organism: Hyla sarda (assembly GCF_029499605.1). NCBI lineage: Eukaryota > Metazoa > Chordata > Amphibia > Anura > Hylidae > Hyla > Hyla sarda. The sequence continues at coordinate 2,954,998 of NC_079196.1, read as the reverse complement.
CATTCTTCAGACATTTTTGTTACATTGTGTCTGTTTTCTTCATTCTTCATACATTTTTGTAACATTGTGTCTGTTTTCTTCATTCTTCAGACATTTTTGTTACATTGTGTCTGTTTTTTTCATTCTTCAGACATTTTTGTTACATTGTGTCTGTTTTCTTCATTCTTCAGACATTTTTGTTACATTGTGTCTGTTTTCTTCATAAATTTTTGTTACATTGTGTCTGTTTTCTTCATTCTTCAGACATTTTTGTTACATTGTGTCTGTTTTCTTCATTCTTCAGATATTTTTTGTTACATTGTGTCTGTTTTCTTCATTCTTCATACATTTTTGTTACATTGTGTCTGTTTTCTTCATTCTTCATACATTTTTGTTACATTGTGTCTGTTTTCTTCATTCTTCAGATATTTTTTGTTACATTGTGTCTGTTTTCTTCATTCTTCATACATTTTTGTTACATTGTGTCTGTTTTCTTCATTCTTCAGATATTTTTTGTTACATTGTGTCTGTTTTCTTCATAAATTTTTGTTACATTGTGTCTGTTTTCTTCATTCGTCAGATATTTTTTGTTACATTGTGTCTGTTTTCTTCATTCTTCAGACATTTTTGTTACATTGTGTCTGTTTTCTTCATTCTTCAGACATTTTTGTTACATTGTGTCTGTTTTCTTCATTCTTCATACATTTTTGTTACATTGTGTCTGTTTTCTTCATAAATTTTTGTTACATTGTGTCTGTTTTCTTCATTCTTCAGACATTTTTGTTACATTGTGTCTGTTTTCTTCATAAATTTTTGTTACATTGTGTCTGTTTTCTTCATTCTTCAGACATTTTTGTTACATTGTGTCTGTTTTCTTCATTCTTCAGATATTTTTGTTACATTGTGTCTGTTTTCTTCATTCTTCAGACATTTTTGTTACATTGTGTCTGTTTTCTTCATTCTTCATACATTTTTGTAACATTGTGTCTGTTTTCTTCATTCGTCAGACATTTTTGTTACATTGTGTCTGTTTTCTTCATTCTTCAGACATTTTTGTTACATTGTGTCTGTTTTCTTCATTCTTCATACATTTTTGTTACATTGTGTCTGTTTTCGTCATTCTTCAGACATTTTTGTTACATTGTGTCTGTTTTCTTCATTCGTCAGACATTTTTGTTACATTGTTTTTTTTTTTTTTTTCATTCTTCATACATTTTTGTTACATTGTGTCTGTTTTCTTCATTCTTCATACATTTTTGTTACATTGTGTCTGTTTTCGTCATTCTTCAGACATTTTTGTTACTTTGTGTCTGTTTTCTTCATAAATTTTTGTTACATTGTGTCTGTTTTCTTCATTCTTCAGATATTTTTGTTACATTGTGTCTGTTTTCTTCATTCTTCAGACATTTTTGTTACATTGTGTCTGTTTTCTTCATTCTTCAGACATTTTTGTTACATTGTGTCTGTTTTCTTCATAAATTTTTGTTACATTGTGTCTGTTTTCTTCATTCTTCAGATATTTTTGTTACATTGTGTCTGTTTTCTTCATTCTTCAGACATTTTTGTTACATTGTGTCTGTTTTCTTCATTCTTCATACATTTTTGTAACATTGTGTCTGTTTTCTTCATTCTTCAGACATTTTTGTTACATTGTGTCTGTTTTTTTCATTCTTCAGACATTTTTGTTACATTGTGTCTGTTTTCTTCATTCTTCAGACATTTTTGTTACATTGTGTCTGTTTTCTTCATAAATTTTTGTTACATTGTGTCTGTTTTCTTCATTCTTCAGACATTTTTGTTACATTGTGTCTGTTTTCTTCATTCTTCAGATATTTTTTGTTACATTGTGTCTGTTTTCTTCATTCTTCATACATTTTTGTTACATTGTGTCTGTTTTCTTCATTCTTCATACATTTTTGTTACATTGTGTCTGTTTTCTTCATTCTTCAGATATTTTTTGTTACATTGTGTCTGTTTTCTTCATTCTTCATACATTTTTGTTACATTGTGTCTGTTTTCTTCATTCGTCAGATATTTTTTGTTACATTGTGTCTGTTTTCTTCATTCTTCAGACATTTTTGTTACATTGTGTCTGTTTTCTTCATTCTTCAGACATTTTTGTTACATTGTGTCTGTTTTCTTCATTCTTCAGACATTTTTGTTACATTGTGTCTGTTTTCTTCATTCTTCAGATATTTTTGTTACATTGTGTCTGTTTTCTTCATTCTTCAGATATTTTTGTTACATTGTGTCTGTTTTCTTCATTCTTCAGACATTTTTGTTACATTGTGTCTGTTTTCTTCATTCTTCAGACATTTTTGTTACATTGTGTCTGTTTTCTTCATTCTTCAGATATTTTTGTTACATTGTGTCTGTTTTCTTCATTCTTCAGACATTTTTGTTACATTGTGTCTGTTTTCTTCATTCTTCATACATTTTTGTAACATTGTGTCTGTTTTCTTCATTCGTCAGACATTTTTGTTACATTGTCTGTTTTCTTCATTCTTCAGACATTTTTGTTACATTGTGTCTGTTTTCTTAATTCTTCATACATTTTTGTTACATTGTGTCTGTTTTCGTCATTCTTCAGACATTTTTGTTACATTGTGTCTGTTTTCTTCATTCGTCAGACATTTTTGTTACATTGTTTTTTTTTTTTTTTCATTCTTCATACATTTTTGTTACATTGTGTCTGTTTTCTTCATTCTTCATACATTTTTGTTACATTGTGTCTGTTTTTGTCATTCTTCAGACATTTTTGTTACATTGTGTCTGTTTTCTTCATAAATTTTTGTTACATTGTGTCTGTTTTCTTCATTCTTCAGATATTTTTGTTACATTGTGTCTGTTTTCTTCATTCTTCAGACATTTTTGTTACATTGTGTCTGTTTTCTTCATTCTTCAGACATTTTTGTTACATTGTGTCTGTTTTCTTCATAAATTTTTGTTACATTGTTTCTGTTTTCTTCATTCTTCAGATATTTTTGTTACATTGTGTCTGTTTTCTTCATTCTTCAGACATTTTTGTTACATTGTGTCTGTTTTCTTCATAAATTTTTGTTACATTGTGTCTGTTTTCTTCATTCTTCAGATATTTTTGTTACATTGTGTCTGTTTTCTTCATTCTTCAGATATTTTTGTTACATTGTGTCTGTTTTCTTCATTCTTCAGATATTTTTGTTACATTGTGTCTGTTTTCTTCATTCTTTAGACATTTTTGTTACATTGTGTCTGTTTTCGTCATTCTTCAGACATTTTTGTTACATTGTGTCTGTTTTCTTCATAAATTTTTGTTACATTGTGTCTGTTTTCTTCATTCTTCAGACATTTTTGTTACATTGTGTCTGTTTTCTTCATAAATTTTTGTTACATTGTGTCTGTTTTCTTCATTCTTCAGACATTTTTGTTACATTGTGTCTGTTTTCTTCATTCTTCATACATTTTTGTTACATTGTGTCTGTTTTCTTCATTCTTCATAAATTTTTGTTACATTGTGTCTGTTTTCTTCATTCTTCATACATTTTTGTTACATTGTGTCTGTTTTCTTCATTCTTCAGATATTTTTGTTACATTGTGTCTGTTTTCTTCATTCTTCAGACATTTTTGTTACATTGTGTCTGTTTTCTTCATTCTTCAGACATTTTTGTTACATTGTGTCTGTTTTCTTCATTCTTCAGACATTTTTGTTACATTGTGTCTGTTTTCTTCATTCTTCAGACATTTTTGTTACATTGTGTCTGTTTTCTTCATTCTTCATACATTTTTGTTACATTGTGTCTGTTTTCTTCATTCTTCATAAATTTTTGTTACATTGTGTCTGTTTTCTTCATTCTTCATACATTTTTGTTACATTGTGTCTGTTTTCTTCATTCTTCAGATATTTTTGTTACATTGTGTCTGTTTTCTTCATTCTTCAGACATTTTTGTTACATTGTGTCTGTTTTCTTCATTCTTCAGACATTTTTGTTACATTGTGTCTGTTTTCTTCATTCTTCAGACATTTTTGTTACATTGTGTCTGTTTTCTTCATTCTTCAGATATTTTTGTTACATTGTGTCTGTTTTCTTCATTCTTCATAAATTTTTGTTACATTGTGTCTGTTTTCTTCATTCTTCATACATTTTTGTTACATTGTGTCTGTTTTCTTCATTCTTCATACATTTTTGTTACATTGTGTCTGTTTTCTTCATTCTTCAGACATTTTTGTTACATTGTGTCTGTTTTCTTCATCAGACATTTTTGTTACATTGTGTCTGTTTTCTTCATCAGACATTTTTGTTACATTGTGTCTGTTTTCTTCATTCTTCATACATTTTTGTTACATTGTGTCTGTTTTCTTCATTCTTCATACATTTTTGTTACATTGTGTCTGTTTTTTTCATTCTTCATACATTTTTGTTACATTGTGTCTGTTTTCTTCATTCTTCATACATTTTTGTTACATTGTGTCTGTTTTCTTCATCAGACATTTTTGTTACATTGTGTCTGTTTTCTTCATCAGATATTTTTGTTACATTGTGTCTGTTTTCTTCATCAGATATTTTTGTTACATTGTGTCTGTTTTCTTCATACATTTTTGTTACATTGTGTCTGTTTTCATCATACATTTTTGTTACATTGTGTCTGTTTTCTTCATTCTTCATACATTTTTGTTACATTGTGTCTGTTTTCTTCATTCTTCAGACATTTTTGTTACATTGTGTCTGTTTTCTTCATCAGACATTTTTGTTACATTGTGTCTGTTTTCTTCTTCATACATTTTTGTTACATTGTGTCTGTTTTTTTCATTCTTCATACATTTTTGTTACATTGTGTCTGTTTTCTTCATTCTTCAGACATTTTTGTTACATTGTGTCTGTTTTCTTCATTCTTCATACATTTTTGTTACATTGTGTCTGTTTTCTTCATTCTTCATACATTTTTGTTACATTGTGTCTGTTTTCTTCATTCTTCATACATTTTTTTTACATTGTGTCTGTTTTCTTCATTCTTCAGACATTTTTGTTACATTGTGTCTGTTTTCTTCATTCTTCAGACATTTTTGTTACATTGTGTCTGTTTTCTTCATCAGACATTTTTGTTACATTGTGTCTGTTTTCTTCATTCTTCAGATATTTTTGTTACATTGTGTCTGTTTTCTTCATTCTTCATACATTTGTTACATTGTGTCTGTTTTCTTCATTCTTCATACATTTTTGTTACATTGTGTCGGTTTTCTTCATAAATTTTTGTTACATTGTTTCTGTTTTCTTCATTCTTCAGACATTTTTGTTACATTGTGTCTGTTTTCTTCATTCTTCAGATATTTTTGTTACATTGTGTCTGTTTTCTTCATTCTTCAGACATTTTTGTTACATTGTGTCTGTTTTCTTTATTCTTCAGATATTTTTGTTACATTGTGTCTGTTTTCTTCATTCTTCAGACATTTTTGTTACATTGTGTCTGTTTTCTTCATTCTTCAGACATTTTTGTTACATTGTGTCTGCTTTCTTCATTCTTCAGACATTTTTGTTACATTGTGTCTGTTTTCTTCATTCTTCAGACATTTTTGTTACATTGTGTCTGTTTTCTTCATTCTTCAGACATTTTTGTTACAATGTGTCTGTTTTCTTCATTCTTCAGATATTTTTGTTACATTGTGTCTGTTTTCTTCATTCTTCAGATATTTTTGTTACATTGTGTCTGTTTTCTTCATTCTTCAGACATTTTTGTTACATTGTGTCTGTTAGCTGCGAGCTGGCAGGAGCGATCTGATAGGTGATGATGTCATGCTGTAATTCACATGATCACATGACTGTTACATTACTGAATTATATGGATAGCTGTGCTGGAATAAAGTCACATGACCTCCTCCATCTGAATTAGATTTTTCTATCTGTTGTTTTTTAACCCTTTATGTATTCAGGTCCTGACAGTAATTGATTTTTTCCTCCGGAATGACTCTATTGCACAATGAAAAGCCAAACTCTTCCGATTTCTCACTTATCGTCTCCTTTCTTACAGAACGTGGGGTTTATCCGTATTGATGGCGCCACCTCCTCCGCCGACCGCCAGGCCCTTTGCCAAAAATTCCAGTTCTCAGAGAAGACTTGTGTCGCTGTCCTGTCCATCACGGCCGCCAACATGGGGCTGACCTTGTCCTCCGCTGACTTAGTGGTGTTTGCTGAATTGTTCTGGAACCCGGGGGTGAGTGTTCTTGTCGTGTATGGGGTTTTGTTACAATGGATTCTCATCTCTACACAGGAGGCTGCAGATAAGAAGAGATTGAGTGATCATCTTGTTATGTAAATCTGGTGACATGCAGCAGGGGGTGCACTCACAGCTCCTGTAGGGGTTGTCATCCGGCTTTCCCTGCCTTTCCACACAGTGGCACGTCCCACATAACCAGCCATGCAGGAGTTTGGGAAAGCTGGGTAGCATCTCCTTTGGAAGCTATAATTGTACTTGTGATAAATGTCACCCAGTACAGTGGATCCTTCTATCACATTGGGAGCAGATTGAGGGGATCTCATTGCACCTGAATACTGGGGGGGTATCAGCTGCTGGTCACATGGTGTCCGGATTTATAGCTGTATATAATAAATGTGCTGATCAGGATTTCTGGATTACCCAGTGCTCATCTCCGTGGTCTTTGTAGGTTCTGATTCAGGCAGAGGATCGGGTGCACAGGATCGGGCAGACCAGCTCCGTCAATATCCACTACCTGGTGGCGAAAGGAACAGCAGACGACTACTTGTGGTAAATCATCTATTGTGACTTATTGCTGATTTATCAAGGCTGCGAAACATTTACGGCCTAAAAAAGGACAAATGTGTAACGTTTCCCGTGTTTTGCACAAAAATGTGTGACTGTACTTTAACGTCAGTTTTCTGGTGGAAGCGCAGATAAATGACCCCATAATGTTCCTGACTCACAGAATCTTATAGAAGATTTATATGTTATGTCTCATTACAGGCCGATGATTCAGGAAAAGATTAAGGTCTTGGGTCAGGCAGGACTGTCAGAGACCAACTTCTCCGAAACCACAGAATCTGCTGATTATTTCTATAAGGTGAGAAGAGAATCTATAGATCACAGTCCTATGTATATATAACTATCTATATTTCATATCTATCTATATCTCATATCTATCTATATGTCATATGTATCTATATCTCATATCTATATGTCATATGTATGTATATCTTATATGTATGTATATCTCATATCTATCTATCTCATATCTATATGTCATATGTATGTATATCTCATATCTATCTATATCTCATATCTATCTATATCTCATATCTATCTATATCTCATATCTATCTATATGTCATATGTATGTATATCTCATATCTATATGTCATATGTATGTATATCTCATATGTATGTATATCTCATATCTATCTATCTCATATCTATATGTCATATGTATGTATATCTCATATGTATGTATATCTCATATCTATATGTCATATGTATGTATATCTCATATGTATGTATATCTCATATGTATGTATATCTCATATATATCTATATCTCATATCTATCTATATCTCATATCTAGCACTGCTTGATAAAGACTAGGGGAGCCTAGTCGAAACGTCACTTGCTGTGGAAACACTTTTTTTTTGTTATGGAATAAACACAAGACTTTTTTTCACTTTTAAACCTTGTGTGCTGCGGTGAGATTCTTTTTTGCTGTTGGGCCACTGACCCGGGCTCCAGAAACCGCGTGCACAATTGCATGAATACCAGGTGTGCTGTTCTTCTCCCTGTTATCTGTATCTCATATCTATCTATATCTATCTATCCCATATCTATCTGTCTCTCATATTTATCTCATACCTATTTGTCATATCTATTTGTCTACAACCAAAGGATAAGTTGGCCAGCACTATTAATTCCAAACTATTGTAAAGACCTGGCTTACAGGTGCAAGCTGCTGGGCTAAATATACAGCAACAGGAGAATACAGCAGCACACTGCTAGCATAAAGATATAGATTAAACATGAGTATATAGATAGAACATGAGTATATAGATAGAACATGAAAAGCTATACAGCTGTAATGCAATAAATGAAACTATGAAATTATGAGTTACTTAGCTTGCAAATTTGGCGCCGGTGGGACGGTCCACGCTATTTGGCACCAAATTTGCAAGCTAAGTACCTCGTAATTTCATAGTTTCATATCTTCATTTATTGCATTACAGCTGTATAGCTTTTCATGTTCTATCTATATACTTATGTTTTATCTATATACTTATGTTTCATCTATATCTTTGTGCCAGCAGTGTGCTGCTGTATTTTCTTGTTGCTATCTATTTGTCTATCTATCTCATATGTATCTTTCTTATATCTATCTATCTATCTACCTGTCTCTCATATCTATTTGTCTATCTCATATTTATCTATTTGTCTATCTATCTCATATGTATCTATCTCTCATATCTATCTCATCTATTTGTCTATCTATCTCATATGAATATATCTCATATCTATATTTATCTCATATCTATCTATCCATCCCCTATCTATCCATCCCCTATCTATCTATCTATCTCATATCTATCTCATATCTATCTATCTCATATCTATTTGTCTATCTCATATGTATCTCTCTAATATCTATCTCATATCTATCTATCCCATATCTATCTATCTCATATCTATCTATCTATCTCATATCTATTTATCTATCTATCTAATATCTCTCTAATATCTATCTAATATCTCTCTAATATCTATCTCATATCTATCTATCTCATATCTCTATCTCATATCTATCTATCTCATATCTATCTCATATCTATCTATCTCATATCTATCTATCTCATATCTATCTATCTCATATCTATCTATCTCATATCTATCTATCTCATATCTATCTATCTATCTATCTATCATATCTATCTCATTGTTTTCCAAACAGTGTGTTTCCAGGTGTTGCAAAACTACAGCTCTCAGCCTTTGGCTGTCCGGGCATGCTGGAAGTTGTAGTTTTGCAACAGCTGGAAACACACTGTTAGGAAAACCCTGGTCTATCTCATATCTATCTAATGTATTGGTAGACGGATGGATATATACCTACATTTATTGGTTTATCTTATCCAAGTAAAATGGTTGCAGTGATTTTGTAATAAAAATGTATTAAAGGGGCAGGTCACACAGGGTGCATCCATAGCGTGAAATACCCTGCTGATGTGCCCCTGCCCTAAATCACCTTCCTCTCATTGTGGCACATGTGGGTCTCTATACATCTCTTATGGGAAGGCACTTTGGAGGAGATTCATCAAGACCAGTTACCCATAGCAACCAATCAGATCGCTTCTTTTATTTTTTCAGATCTGATTGGTTGCTATTTGCAACTGGCCAACGTGTACTGCGTGTACTTTAACTAATGTGTTATTTACCACAGGACCCCAAGCAGAAGACGATATATGACCTGTTCCAGAGGTCGTTCTCAGAGGATGGGGCTGCGGATGACGCAGATGAAGCTTTGTTACTGGAGGCCTGTGAGGAGTTCGACCAAGAAATCCCTGAAGGAAATGTGTGCAAGAAAAGGAAAATCGATGATTACTTCTGAATCCGAAATTTTTTTATGTACAGAGTTGTGTATAATGTTATTTTATAGTTTATTTTGTCAATAATATTTCATAATTAAAGAGAAATAATATGTCTGTTCCCTCATTTACTTGTTAAAAATATATTGTCCCAGGATCTAAGTAGTTATATACTATACTGACAGTACGTGCAAGCATTGGTTGTATAAATATACTACAGTCAGTGCACATTGTATAAATATACTACAGTCAGTGCACATTGTATAAATATACTACAGTCAGTGCACATTGTATAAATATACTACAGTCAGTGCACATTGTATAAATATTCTACAGTCAGTGCACATTGTATAAATATACTACAGCCATTGTGCACATTGTATTAATATATTACAGTAATTGTGCACACTGCATAAATATACTAGTCTTTGTGCATATTGTATAAATATACTACAGTCAGTGCACATTGTATAAATATACTACAGTCAGTGCACATTGTATAAATATACTACAGTCAGTGCACATTGTATAAATATACTACAGTCAGTGCACATTGTATAAATATACTACAGTCAGTGCACATTGTATAAATATACTACAGTCAGTGCACATTGTATAAATATACTACAGTCAGTGCACATTGTAGAATATTTATACAATGTGCACTGACTGTAGTATATTTATACAATGTGCACTGACTGTAGTATATTTATACAATGTGCACTGACTGTAGAATATTTATACAATGTGCACTGACTGTAGTATATTTATACAGTCAGTGCACATTGTATAAATATACTACAGCCATTGTGCACATTGTATTAATATACTACAGTAATTGTGCACACTGCATAAATATACTACAGTAATTGTGCACACTGCATAAATATACCACAGTCTTTGTGCATATTGTATAAATATACTATAGTCAGTGCACATTGTATAAATATACTACAGTCAGTGAGCACACTGCATAAATATACTACAGTCATTGTGCACATTGTATAAATATACTACAGTCAGTGCACATTGTATAAATATACTACAGTCAGTGTGCACATGGTAAAAATATACTACAGTAATTGTGCACATTGTATAAATATACTACAGCAGTATGCACATTGTAAAAATATACTACAGTCATTGTGCACATTTTGTAAATATACTACAGTCATTGTGCACATTATGCACCTTTTGCGATATCACTTTAATATCTTCATTAGTGATATCACAAAAGGACTCGATGGTAAGGTGTGTCTTATGACCCAAAGATATGTAACAGGGTTGATGTTCCTGGAGGGATATGCCAAATGGAAAAGGATTTAGGCAAACTAGAAGAGTGGTCATAAATGAAATTTAATGTGGATAAGTGCAAGATAATGCAACTGGGGCGTAAAAACCCTCAGGCAGAATATAGAACATGTGACACAGTCCTGACCTCAGTATATGAGGAAAGGGATTTAGGAATAATTATTTCAGAAGACTTAAAGGTAGGAAGACAATGTAATAGAGCAGCAGGAAAGGTATAAGCAGTAGAAAGAGAAAAGTGCTCATGGATGTATAGGGAGAGGTATAAGCAGTAGCGGGAAGTGCTCATGGATGTATAGGGAGAGGTATAAGCAGTAGAAAGAGAGAAGTGATCATGGATGTAAAGGGAGAGGTATAAGCGGTAGAAAGAGAGAAGTGCTCATGGATGTATAGGGAGAGGTATAAGCGGTAGAAAGAGAGAAGTGCTCATGGATGTATAGGGAGAGGTATAAGCAGTAGAAAGAGAGAAGTGATCATGGATGTATAGGGAGGGGTATAAGCAGTAGAAAGAGAGAAGTGATCATGGATGTAAAGGGAGAGGTATAAGCAGTAGAAAGAGAGAAGTGCTCATGGATGTATAGGGAGAGGTATAAGCAGTAGAAAGAGAGAAGTGCTCATGGATGTATAGGGAGAGGTATAAGCAGTAGAAAGAGAGAAGTGATCATGGATGTAAAGGGAGAGGTATAAGCAGTAGAAAGAGAGAAGTGATCATGGATGTAAAGGGAGAGGTATAAGCGGTAGAAAGAGATAAGTGCTCATGGATGTATAGGGAGAGGTATAAGCAGTAGAGAGAAGTGCTCATGGATGTATAGGGAGAGGTATATGCAATAGAGAGAAGTGCTCATGCCGCTGTACAGAACACTGGTGAGACCACTCTTGGTGTATTGTGCACAGTACTTGAGGCCGTATCTCCAGAAGGATATAGATACTCGAGAGAGAGTTCAGAGAAGATACTAAACTAGTACATGGATTGCAGGATAAAACTTACCAGGAAAGGATAAAGGACCTTAAAGGGGTACTCCAATGCTTACACATCTTATCCCCTATCCAAAGGATAGGGGATAAGATGCCTGATCGGGGGAGTCCCGCCGCTGGGGACGCCCGTAATCATGCACGCGGCACCCCGTTTGTAATCAGTCCCCGGAGCGTGTTCACTCCGGGTCTGATTACGGGCGACCACCAGGCCGGCGGTGTGTGACATCACGCCTCCGCCCCGTGTGACGTCACGCTCCGCCCCTCAATGCAAGCCTACGGGAGGGGCGTGATAGCTATCCGGTTTCTGCAGTGGAAGTATTACTTTAGTGAGAGAATAGTGGATGCATGGAATAGCCTTCCTGCAGAAGTGGTCGCTGCAAATACAGTGAAGGAGTTTAAATATGCATGGGATAAGCAAAAGCCTATCCTTCATATAAGATAGGGCCAGGGACTATTCATAGGATTCAGATTATTGGGCTGACACATTCTATGTTTCTATTTTAAAAATATACTTGTTATTGTGCACATTGTAAAAATATACTAGTGTGTGCACATTGTATAAATATACTACAGTCATTGCACATTGTAAAAATATACTACACTAATTGTGCACATTGTATAAATATACTACAGTAATTGTGCACATTGTATAAATATACTACAGTAATTGTACACATTGTAGAAATATTTTGCAGTAATTGTGCGCATTGTAAAAAATATACTACAGTAATTGTGCACATTGTGTAAATATACTACAGTCATTGTGCATATATTATAAATATATTAGTCAGTGTGCACATTGTATAAATATACTACACTCAGTCTGCACACTGCATAAGTATACTAGTCATTGTGCACATTGTACAAATATACTACAGTCATTGTGCACATTGCATAAATATACTACAGTCAGTGAACATTGTACAAATTATGCTACAGTCACAGTGCACATTGTATAAATATACTACAGTAATTGCGAACATTGTATAAATATACTACAGTAATTGCGCACATTGTATAAATATACTACAGTAATTGCGCACATTGTATAAATATACTACAGTAATTGCGCACATTGTATAAATATACTACAGTAATTGTGCATAATGTTAAAATATTTTACACTAATTGTGCACATTGTAAAAATATACTACAATAATTGTGCACATTGTAAAAATATTCTACAGTAATTGTGCACATTGTATATACTACAGTAATTTTGCACATTGTGAAAATTTACTACAGTAATTTTGCACATTGTATATACTACAGTAATTTTGCACATTGCATAAATATACTACAGTAATTGTGAACAATGTTAAAATATTTTACACTAATGGTGCACATTGTAAAATATGCTACAGTAAATGTGCACATTGTATCAATATATTTCAGTAATTGTGAAAATTGTAAAAATATACTAGTCAGTGCACATTTTTTAAATATTTTACACAAATTGTGCACATTGTAAATTTATACTACAGTAATTGTGCACATTGTATATACTACAGTAATAGTGCACATTGTAAAAATATACTATAGTTATTGTGCACATTGTGTAAATATACTACAGTAATAGTGCACTTTGTAAAAATATACAACAATCAGTGCACATTGTTAAAATATTTTACACTAATTGTGCACATTGTATAAATATACTACAATAATTTTGCTCATTATATAAATATACTACAGTAAATGTGCACATTGTACAAATATACTACAGTAATTGTGCACATTGTACAAATATACTACAGTAATTGTGCACAATGTATATACTACAGTAATTTTGCACATTGTGAAAATATACTACAGTAATTTTGCACATTGTTTATACTACAGTAATTGTGCACATTGTAAAAATATACTACAGTAATTGTGCACATTTTATAAATATACTACAGTAATTGTGCACAATGTTAAAATATTTTATGAATTCGGGTAGAAAACAGCAATGGTGCACATCTACAATCTTGTATAATGATCCAATTGCTTCTCAGCATAATATCAAAATCTAACAGGTTGTTAGTATACATTTTTGATCAAAAAGAACAAGCCCACTCGCCACGTCAAGGCCACCTATTTAGAGTGGGTCCCTAACGTCCCGTTGTGCACATTGTATATACTACAGTAATTTAGCACATTGTAAAAATATACTACAGTAATTGTGCACATTGTATCAATATACTACAGTAATTGTGCACATAGTATAAATATACTACAGTAATTGTGCACATGGTATAAATATTCTACAGCAATTTTGCACATTGTAAAAATATACTACAGTAATTGTGCACATTGTATATACTACAGTAATTGTGCACATTGTAAAAAAATACAGTAATTTTGCACATTGTATATACTACAGTAATTGTGCACATTGTAAATATATACCACAGTGTGCACGTTGTATAAATATACTACAGTAATTTTGCACATTGCATAAATATACTACAGTAATTGTGCACAATGTTAAAATATTTTACACTAATTGTGCACATTGTAAAATATACTACAGTAAGTGTGCACATTGTATCAATATATTTCAGTATTTGTGCAAATTGTAAAAATATACTACAGTAATTGTGCACAATTATTGTAAAAATATTTTACACTAATTGTGCACATTGTATAAATATACTACAGTAATTGTGCACATTGATAAAATATTTTACACTAATTGTGCACATTGTAAAAATATACAACAGTCAGTGCACATTGTAAAAATATATAACAGTAATTGTGCACATTGTGAAAATATACTACAGTAATTGTGCATATAGTATAAATATACTACAGTAATTGTGCACATTGTTTAAATATTTTACACTAATTGTACACATTGTAAAAATATACTACAGTATTTGTGCACATTGTATAAATATACTACATTAATTGTGCACATTGTACAAATATACTACATTAATGTGCACATTGTATACATATTCAACAGCAATTTTACACATTGTAAAAATATACTACAGTAATTGTGCACATTGTAAAAATATACTACAGTAAATGTGCACATTGTAAAAATATAATACAGTAATTGTGCACATTGTATATACTACAGTAATTTTGCACATTGTAAAAATATACTACAGTAATTTTGCACATTGTATATACTACAGTAATTGTGCACATTGTTAAAATATATTACAGTAATTGTGCACATTGTTAAAATATACCACAGTAATTGTGCACATTGTATAAATATACTACAGTAATTTTGCACATTGCATAAATATTCTACAGTAGTGCACAATGTTAAAATATTTTACACTAATTGTGCACATTGTAAAATATACTACAGTAAGTATGCACATTGTATCAATATATTTCAGTAATTGTGCAAATTGTAAAAATATACAACAGTCAGTGCACATTTTTTAAATATTTTACACTAATTGTGCACATTGTAAAAATATACTACAGTAATTGTGCACATTGTATATACTACAGTAATTGTGCACATTGTAAAAATGTACAACATTTATTGTGCACATTGTGTAAATATAGTACAGTAATAGTGCAAATTTTAAAAATATACAACAATCAGTGCATATTGTTAAAATATTTTACACTAATTGCACATTGTATAAATATACTACAGTAATTTTGCTCATTATATAAATATACAACAGTAAATGTGCACATTGTATAAATATAGTACAGTAATTGCGCACATTGTAAAAATATACAACAGTCAGTGCGCATTGTACAAATATACTTCAGTAATTGTGCACATTGTAAAAATATACTACAGTAATTGTGCACATTGTATAAATATTCTACAGCAATTTTGCATATTGTATAAATATACTACAGTAATTGTTCACAATGTTAAAATATTGTACACTAATTGTGCACATTGTAAAAATATACTACAGTAATTGTGCACATTGTAAAAATATACAACAGTAATTGTGCACATTGTAAAAATATACAACAGTCAGTGCACATTGTAAAAATATACTACAGTAATTGTGCACATTGTAAAAATATACTACAGTAATTGTGCACATTGTATAAATACACTACAGTAATTATGCACATTGTAAAAATATACAACAGTCAGTGCACATTGTAAAAATATACTACAGTAATTGTGCACATTGTAAAAATATACTACAGTAATTGTGCACATTGTAAAAATATACTACAGTAATTGAGCACATTGTAAAAATATACTACAGTCAGTGCACATTGTAAAAGTATACTTCAATAATTGTGCACATTGTATTAATAAACTAGTCAGTGTACATTGTATAAATATACTACAGTAATTGTGCACATTGTACAAATATACTACTGTAATTGTGCACATTGTTAAAATATTTTACACTGATTGTGCACATTGTAAAAATATACTACAGTCAGTGCACATTGTAAAAATATACTACAGTATTTGTGCACATTGTATTAATAAACTACAA
The DNA here is from genome assembly GCF_029499605.1 of Hyla sarda. NCBI lineage: Eukaryota > Metazoa > Chordata > Amphibia > Anura > Hylidae > Hyla > Hyla sarda. The sequence continues at coordinate 2,938,752 of NC_079196.1, read as the reverse complement.
TAATTGTGCACATTGTTAAAATATTTTACACTAATTGTGCACATTGTAAAAATATACTACAGTAATTGTGCACATTGTATATACAACAGTAATTATGCACATTGTATAAATATTCTACAGTAATTTTGCACATTGTATAAATATACTACAGTAATTGTGCACATTATAAAAATATACTACAGTATTTGTGCACATTGTATAAATCTACTACAGTAATTTTGCACGTTGTAAAAATATACTACAGTAATGTGCACATTGTACAAATATACTACAGTAATTGTGCACATTGTCTAAATATTCAACAGCAATTTTGCACATTGTATAAGTATACTACACTAATTGTGCACATTGTAAAAATATACTACAGTAATTGTGCACATTGTATATACTACAGTAATTTTGCACATTGTATCTACTACAGTAATTGTTCACATTGTATAAATATAATACAGTAATTGTGCACATTGTTAAAATATTTTACACTAATTGCACATTGTAAAAATATTCTACAGTAATTGTGCACATTGTATATACTACAGTAATTTTGCACATTGTATCTACTACAGTAATTGTTCACATTGTATAAATATAATACAGTAATTGTGCACATTGTTAAAATATTTTACACTAATTGTGCACATTGTAAAAATATACTACAGTATTTGTGCACATTGTATAAATATACTACATTAATTGTGCACATTGTACAAATACTACATTAATGTGCACATTGTATAAATGTAGTACAGTAATTGTGCACATTGTAAAACTATACAACAGTCAGTGCACATTGTACAAATATACTACAGTAATTATGCACATTGTATACATATTCAACAGCAATTTTACACATTTTAAAAATATACTACAGTAATTGTGCACATGGTAAAAATATACTACAGTAAATGTGCACAGTGTTAAAATATTTTACACTAATTTTGCACATTGTAAAAATATACTACAGTAATTGTGCACATTGTAAAAATATAATACAGTAATTGTGCACATTGTATATACTACAGTAATTTTGCACATTGTAAAAATATACTACAGTAATTTTGCACATTGTATATACTACAGTAATTGTGCACATTATTAAAATATATTACAGTAATTGTGCACATTGTTAAAATATACCACAGTAATTGTGCACATTGTATAAATATACTACAGTAATTTTGCACATTGCATAAATATACTACAGTAGTTGTGCACAATGTTAAAATATTTTACACTAATTGTGCACATTGTAAAATATACTACAGTAAGTGTGCACATTGTATCAATATATTTCAGTAATTGTGCAAATTGTAAAAATATACAACAGTCAGTGCACATTTTTTAAATATTTTACACTAATTGTGCACATTGTATAAATATACTTCAGTAATTGTGCACATTGTATATACTACAGTAATTGTGCACATTGTAAAAATGTACATTTATTGTGCATATTGTGTAAATATAGTACAGTAATAGTGCAAATTTTAAAAATATACAACAATCAGTGCATATTGTTAAAATATTTTACACTAATTGCACATTGTATAAATATACTACAGTAATATTGCTCATTATATAAATATACTACAGTAAATGTGGACATTGTATAAATATAGTACAGTAATTGTGCACATTGTAAAAATATATAAGTCAGTGCGCATTGTACAAATATATTACAGAAATTGTGCACATTGTACAAATATACTACAGTAATTGTGCACATTGTATAAATATTCTACAGCAATTTTGCACATTGTATAAATATACTACAGTAATTGTTCACAATGTTAAAATATTGTACACTAATTGTGCACATTGTAAAAAATATACTACAGTAATTGTGCACATTGTATAAATATACTACAGTAATTGTGCACATTGTAAAAATATACAACAGTCAGTGCACATTGTAAAAATATACTACAGTAATTGTGCACATTGTATTAATAAACTACAGTAATTGTGCACATTGTTAAAATATTTTACACTAATTGTGCACATTGTAAAAATATACTACAGTCAGTGCACATTGTAAAAATATACAACAGTAATTGTGCACATTGTTAAAATATTTTACACTAATTGTGCACATTGTAAAAATATACTACAGTAATTGTGCACATTGTATATACAGCAGTAATTATGCACATTGTATAAATAATCTACAGTAATTGTGCACATTATAAAAATATACTACAGTATTTGTGCACATTGTATAAATCTACTACAGTAATTGTGCACGTTGTAAAAATATACTACAGTAATGTGCACATTGTACAAATATACTCCAGTAATTGTGCACATTGTCTAAATATTCAACAGCAATTTTGCACATTGTATAAGTATACTACAGTAATTGTGCACAATGTTAAAATATTTTACACTAATTGTGCACATTGTAAAAATATACTACAGTAATTGTGCACATTGTTAAAATATTTTACACTAATTGCACATTGTAAAAATATTCTACAGTAATTGTGCACATTGTATATACTACAGTAATTTTGCACATTGTAAAAATATACTACAGTAATTTTGCACATTGTATATACGACAGTAAATGTGCACATTGTAAAAATATACCACAATAATTGTGCACATTGTATAAATATTCTACAGCAATTTTGCACATTGCATAAATATACTACACTAATTGTGCACATTGTAAAATTTACTACAGTAAGTGTGCACATTGTATCAATATATTTCAGTAATTGTGCAAATTGTAAAAATATACAACAGTCAGTGCACATTTTTAAAATATTTTACACTAATTGTGCACATTGTAAAAATATACTACAGTAATTGTGCACATTGTATATATTACAGTAATTGTGCACATTGTAAAAATATACTACAGTTATTGTGCACATTGTGTAAATATACTACAGTAATAGTGCACATTATAAAAATATACAACAATCAGTGCACATTGTTAAAATATTTTACACTAATTGTGCACATTGTATAAATATACTACAGTAATTTTGCACATTATATAAATATACTACAGTAAATGTGCACATTGTATAAATATGGTACAGTAATTGTGCACATTGTAAAAATATACAACAGTCAGTGCACATTGTAAAAATATACTACAGTAATTGTGCACATTGTACAAATATACTACAGTAATTGTGCACATTGTTAAAATATTTTACACTAATTGCACATTGTAAAAATATTCTACAGTAATTGTGCACATTGTAAAAATATACTACAGTAATTTTGCACATTGTATCTACTACAGTAATTGTTCACATTGTATAAATATAATACAGTAATTGTGCACATTGTTAAAATATTTTACACTAATTGTGCACATTGTAAAAATATACTACAGTATTTGTGCACATTGTATAAATATACTACATTAATTGTGCACATTGTACAAATACTACATTAATGTGCACATTGTATAAATGTAGTACAGTAATTGTGCACATTGTAAAACTATACAAGAGTCAGTGCACATTGTACAAATATACTACAGTAATTATGCACATTGTATACATATTCAACAGCAATTTTACACATTTTAAAAATATACTACAGTAAATGTGCACAGTGTTAAAATATTTTACACTAATTGTGCACATTGTATAAATATACTACAGTGATTTTGCACATTATATAAATATACTACAGTAAATGTGCACATTGTATAAATATGGTACAGTAATTGTGCACATTGTAAAAATATACAACAGTCAGTGCACATTGTACAAATATACTACAGTAATTGTGCACATTGTACAAATATACTACAGTAATTGTGCACAATTATTGTAAAAATATTTTACACTAACTGTGCAAATAGTAAAAATATACTACAGTAATTGTGCACATTATAGAAATATACTACAGTAATTGTGCACATTGTATATACTGCAGTGATTTTGCACATTGTAAAAATATACTACAGTAATTGTGCACATTGTATAAATACAATACACTAATTGTGCACATAGTAAAAATATACTACAGTAATTTGCACATTGTATATACTACAGTAATTGTGCACATTATAAAAATATACTACAGTAATTTTGCACATTTTATAAATACAATACAGTAATTGTGCACATTGTTAAAATATTTTACACTTATTGTGCACATTGTAAAAATATACTACATTAATGTGAACATTGTATAAATGTAGCACAGTAATTGTGCACATTGTAAAAATATTCAACAGCAATTTTGCACATTGTATATACTACAGTAATTTTGCACATTGTAAAAATATACTACAGTAATTTTGCACATTGTATATACTACAGTAATTTTGCACATTGTAAAAATATACTACAGTAATTTTTCACATTGCATTAATATACTACAGTAATTGTGCAAAATATTAAATTATTTTACACTAATTGTGCACATTGTAAAATATACTACAGTAAGTGTGCACATTGTATCAATATATTGCAGTAAGTGTGCAAATTGTAAAAATATACAACAGTCAGTTCACAATTTTAAAATATTTTACACTAATTGTGCACATTGTAAAAGTAAACTACAGTAATTGTGCACATTGTATATACTACAATAATTTTGCACATTGTATAAGTATACTACAGTAATTGTGCACAATGTTAAAATATTTTACACTAATTGTGCACATTGTAAAAATATACTGCAATAATTGTGCACATTGTAAAAATATACAACAGTTCTTGTGCACATTGTGTAAATATACCACAGTAATAGTGCAAATTGTAAAAAAATACAACAATCAGTGCATATAGTTAAAATATTTTACACTAATTGCACATTGTATAAATATACTACAGTAATTTTGCTCATTATATAAATATACTACAGTAAATGTGCACATTGTATAAATATAGTACAGTAATTGTGCACATTGTAAAAATATACAACAGTCAGTGCGCATTGTACAAATATACTACAGTAATTGTGCACATTGTAAAAATATACTACAGTAATTGTGCACATTGTAAAAATATACAACAGTCAGTGCACATTGTACAAATATGCTACAGTAATTGTGCACATTGTACAAATATACTACAGTAATTATGCACATTGTAAAAATATACAACAGTCAGTGCACATTGTAAAAATATACTACAGTAATTGTGCACATTGTTAAAATATTTTACACTAATTGTGCACATTGTAAAAATATACTACAGTCAGTGCACATTGTAAAAATATACTTCAATAATTGTGCACATTGTATTAATAAACTAGTCAGTGTACATTGTATAAATATACTACAGTAATTGTGCACATTGTACAAATATACTACTGTAATTGTGCACATTGTTAAAATATTTTACACTAATTGTGCACATTGTAAAAATATACTACAGTAATTGTGCACATTGTATATACTACAGTAATTTTGCACATTGTAAAAATATATTACAGTAATTGTGCACATTGTATATACTACAGTAATTGTGCACATTGTAAAATATACTACAGTATTTGTGCACATTGTATAAATATACTACAGTAATTGTGCACATTGTATAAATGTAGTACAGTAATTGTGCACATTGTAAAAATATACAACAGTTAGTGCACATTGTACAAATATACTACAGTAATTGTGCACATTGTCTAAATATTCAACAGCAATTTTGCACATTGTATAAGTATACTACAGTAATTGTGCACAATGTTAAAATATTTTACACTAATAATTGTGCACATTGTAAAAATATACTTCAGTAATTGTGCACATTGTTAAAATATTTTACACTAATTGCACATTGTAAAAATATTCTACAGTAATTGTGCTTATTGTATATACTACAGTAATTTTGCACATTGCATAAATATACTACAGTAATTGTGCACAATGTTAAAATATTTTACACTAATTGTGCACATTGTAAAAAATACTACAGTAAGTGTGCACATTGTATCAATATATTTCAGTAATTGTGCAAATTGTAAAAATATACAACAGTCATTGCACATTTTTTAAATATTTTACACTAATTGTGCACATTGTAAAAATATACTACAGTAATTGTGCACATTGTGTAAATATACTACAGTAATAATGCACATTGTAAAAATATACAACAATCAGTGCACATTGTTAAATTATTTTACACTAATTGCGCACATTGTATATACTACAGTAATTGTGCACATTGTAAAAATATACTACAGTTATTGTGCACATTGTATAAATATACTACAGTAATAGTGCACATTGTAAAAATATAAAACAATCTGTACACAATGTTAAAATATTTTACACTAATTGTGCACAATGTATAAATATACTACAGTGATTTTGCACATTATATAAATATACTACAGTAAATGTGCACATTGTATAAATATGGTACAGTAATTGTGCACATTGTAAAAATATACAACAGTCAGTGCACATTGTACAAATATACTACAGTAATTGTGCACATTGTACAAATATACTACAGTGATTGTGCACATTGTAAAAATATACAACAGTCAGTGTACATTGTACAAATATTCTATAGTAAAAGTGCACATTGTAAAAATATACAACAGTCAGTGCACATTGTAAAAATATATTACAGTAATTGTGCACATTGTAAAAATATACTACAGTAATTGTGCACATTGTATAAATATACTACATTAATTGTGCACATTGTTAAAATATTTTACACTAATTGTGCACATTGTAAAAATACAATACAGTAATTGTGCACATTGTATATACTACGGTGATTTTGCACATTGTAAAAATATACTACAGTAATTTGCACATTGTATATACTACAGTAATTGTGCACATTATAAAAATCTACTACAGTAAATGTGCACATTGTATAAATACAATACAGTAATTGTGCACATTGTTAAAATATTTTACACTCATTGTGCACATTGTAAAAATATACTACAGTAATTTTGCACATTGTATATACTACAGTAATTGTGCACATTGTTAAAATATATTACAGTAATTTTGCACATTGCATAAATAATCTACAGTAATTGTGCACAATGTTAAAATATTTTACACTAATTGTGTGTACATTGTGTGCACATTGTATCAATATATTTTAGTAATTGTGCAAATTGTAAAAATATACAACAGTCAGTGCACATTTTGATTATATTTTACACTAATTGTGCACATTGTAAAAATATACTACATTAATTGTGTACATTGTATATAATACAGTAATTGTGCACATTGTAAAAATGTACAACAGTTATTGTGCACATTGTGTAAATATAGTAGAGTAATTGCAAATTTTACTCAAATTTTGCAGTAAGTGCAAATTTTAATAATATACAACAATCAGTGCATATTGTTAAAATATTTTACACTAATTGCACATTGTATAAATATACTACAGTAATTTTGCTCATTATATAAATATACTACAGTAAATGTGCACATTGTATAAATATAGTACAGTAATTGTGCATATTGTAAAAATATACAACAGTCAGTGCGCATTGTACAAATATACTACAGTAATTGTGCACATTGTCTAAATATTCAACAGCAATTTTGCACATTGTATAAGTATACTACAGTAATTGTGCACAATGTTAAAATATTGTACACTAATTGTGCACATTGTAAAAATATACTACAGTAATTGTGCACATTGTTAAAATATTTTACACTAATTGAACATTGTAAAAATATTCTACAGTAATTGTGCACATTGTATATACTACAGTAATTTTGCACATTGTAAAAATATACTACTGTAATTTGCACATTGTATATACTACAGTAATTTTGCACATTGCATAATATACTACAGTAATTGTGCACAATCTTAAAATATTTTACACTAATTGTGCACATTGTAAAATATACTACAGTAAGTGTGCGCATTGTATCAATATATTTCAGTAATTGTGCAAATTGTAAAAAATAAACAACAGTCGTTGTACATTTTAAAAATATTTTACACCAATTGTGCACATTGTAAAAATATACTACAGTAATTGTGCACATTGTATATACTACAGTAATTGTGCACATTGTAAAAATATACTACAGTCAGTGCACATTGTACAAATATACTACAGTAATTGTGCACATTGTACAAATATACTACAGAAATTGTGCACAATTATTGTAAAAATATTTCACACTCATTGCGCACATTGCAAAAATATACTACAGTAATTTTGCACATTGTATAAATATACTACAGTAATTATGCACAATGTTAAAATATTTTACACTATTTGTGCACATTGTAAAAATATACAAAAGTAATTGTGCACATTGTAAAAATATTCTACAATTATTGTGCACATTGTGTAAATATACTACAGTTATAGTGCACATTGTAAAAATATACAACAATCAGTGCACATTGTTAAAATATTTTACACTAATTGTGCACATTGTATAAATATACTACAGTAAATGTGCACATTGTATAAATATAGAACAGTCAGTGCACATTGTAAAGTAGAATATGTAATGAAAAAACAATCTCAGAATCAGAATGATACCTAAAAGCAACCCAGAGTTATTAATGTTTACAGTGACAGTGGTCAGATGTTCAAAAAATGGCCGGGTCCTAAGGTGAAAATGGCTGGGTCCTTAAGGGATTAAAATGTGCACAATTACTGTAGTATATTTTTACAATGTGCACAATTACTATAGTAAATTTTTACAATGTGCACTGACTGTTGTATATTTTAACAATGTGCACAATTAGTGTAAAATAGTTTTACAATAATTGTGCACAATTACTGAAGTATATTTGTCCAGTCAGTGCACATTGTAAAAATTTACTATAGTAATTGTGCACATTGTAAAAATATACTACAGTAAATGTGCACATTGTTCAAATATACTACAGTAATTGTAAACAATTATTGTAAAAATATTTTACACTAATTGTGCACATTGTAAAACTATACTACAGTAATTGTGCACATTGAAAACACATCCTACAGTGATTGTGCACATTGTATAAATATACTACAGTAATTGTGCACATTGTAAAAATATACAACAGTCAGTGCACATTGTAAAAATATACCACAGTAATTGTGCACATTGTAAAAATATACTACAGTAATTTGTACATTGTAAAATATACTACAGTAATTGTGCACATTGTAAAAGTATACTACAGTAATTGTGCACATTGTATAAATATACTACAGTAATTGTGCACATTGTAAAAATATGCAACGGTCAGTGTACGTTGTACAAATATACGACACTAATTGTGCACATTGTAAAAATATACAACAGTCAGTGCACATTATAAAAATATACTACAGTAATTGTGCACATTGTAAAAATATACAACAGTCAGTGCACATTGTATATATATACTACAGTAATTGTGCACATTGTTAAAATATTTTACACTAATTGTGCACATTGTAAAAATATACAACAGTCAGTGCACATTGTAAAAATATACTACAGCAATTGTGCACATTGTAAAAATATACTACAGTAATTGTGCACATTGTTAAAATATTTAACACTAATTGAGCACATTGTAAAAATGTACTACAGTAATTGTGCACATTGTAAAACTATACTACAATAATTGTGCACATTGTACAAATATACTACAGTAATTGTAAACAATTATTGTAAAAATATTTTACACTAATTGTGCACATTGTAAAACTGTACTACAGTAATTGTGCACATTGTAAAAATATACAACAGTCAGTGTACATTGTACAAATATACTACAGTAATTGTGAACATTGTACAAATATACTACAGTAATTGTAAACAATTATTGTAAAAATATTTTACACTAATTGTGCACATTGTAAAAATATACTACAGTAATTGTGCACATTGTATAAATATACTACACTAATTGTGCACATTGTAAAAATATACAACAGTCAGTGTACATTTTACAAATAAACTACAGTAATTGTGCACATTGTAAAAATATACTGCAGTAATTGTGCACATTGTAAAAATATACTACAGTAATTGTGCACATTGTAAAAATATACTACAGTAATTGTGCACATTGTTAAAATATTTAACACTAATTGAGCACATTGTAAAAATGTACTACAGTAATTGTGCACATTGTAAAACTATACTACAATAATTCTGCACATTGTACAAATATACTACAGTAATTGTAAACAATTATTGTAAAAATATTTTACACTAATTGTGCACATTGTAAAACTATACTACAGTAATTGTGCACATTGTATAAATATACTACACTAATTGTGCACATTGTAAAAATATACAACAGTCAGTGTACATTTTACAAATATACTACAGTAATTGTGCACATTGTAAAAATATACTGCAGTAATTGTGAACATTGTACAAATATACTACAGTAATTGTAAACAATTATTGTAAAAATATTTTACACTAATTGTGCACATTGTAAAAATATACTACAGTAATTGTGCACATTGTATAAATATACTACACTAATTGTGCACATTGTAAAAATATACAACAGTCAGTGTACATTTTACAAATATACTACAGTAATTGTGCACATTGTAAAAATATACTGCAGTAATTGTGCACATTGTAAAAATATACTACAGTTATTGTGCACATTGTAAAAATATACAACAGTCAGTGCACATTGTAAAAATATATTACAGTAATTGTGCACATTGGACAAATATACTTCAGTAATTGTGCACAATTATTGTAAAACTATTTTACACTAATTGTGCACAATGTTAAAATATACAACAGTCAGTGCACATTGTAAAAATTTACTATAGTAATTGTGCACATTGTAAAAATATACTACAGTAATTGTGCACATTGTTAAAATATTTTACACTAATTGAGCACATTGTAAAAATGTACTACAGTAATTGTGCACATTGTAAAACTATACTACAATAATTGTGCACATTGTACAAATATACTACAGTGATTGTAAGCAATTATTGTAAAAATATTTTACACTAATTGTGCACATTGTAAAACTATACTACAGTAATTGTGCACATTGTAAAAATATACAACAGTCAGTGTACATTGTACAAATATACTAAAGTAATTGTGAACATTGTACAAATATACTACAGTAATTGTAAACAATTATTGTAAAAATATTTTACACTAATTGTGCACATTGTAAAAATATACTACAGTAATTGTGCACATTGTATAAATATACTACACTAATTGTGCACATTGTAAAAATGTACTACAGTAATTGTGAACATTGTAAAACTATACTACAATAATTGTGCACATTGTACAAATATACTACAGTAATTGTAAACAATTATTGTAAAAATATTTTACACTAATTGTGCACATTGTAAAAATATACTACAGTAATTGTGCACATTGTATAAATATACTACACTAATTGTGCACATTGTAAAAATATACAACAGTCAGTGTACATTTTATAAATATACTACAGTAATTGTGCACATTGTAAAAATATACTGCAGTAATTGTGCACATTGTAAAAATATACTACAGTAATTGTGCACATTGTAAACATATACAACAGTCAGTGCACATTGTAAAAATATATTACAGTAATTGTGGACATTGGACAAATATTCTTCAGTAATTGTGCACAATTATTGTAAAACAATTTTACACTAATTGTGCACATTGTTAAAATATACAACAGTCAGTGCACATTGTAAAAATTTACTATAGTAATTGTGCACATTGTAAAAATATACTACAGTAGTTTGCATATTGTAAAAATATACTACAGTAATTGTGCACATTGTAAAAATATACTACAGTCAGTGCACATTGTTAAAATATACTACAGTAATTGTGCACATTGTAAACATATACTACAGTGATTGTGCACATTGTATAAATATACTACAGTAATTGTGCACATTGTAAAAATATACAACAGTCAGTGCACATTGTAAAATATACTACAGTAATTGTGCACATTGTAAAAATATACTACAGTAATTTGCACATTGTAAAAATATACTACAGTAATTGTGCACATTGTAAAAGTATACTACAGTAATTGTGCACATTGTATAAATATACTACAGTAATTGTGCACATTGTAAAAATATGCAACGGTCAGTGTACGTTGTACAAATATACAACACTCATTGTGCACATTGTAAAAATATACAACAGTCAGTGCACATTATAAAAATATACTACAGTAATTGTGCACATTGTAAAAATATACAACAGTCAGTGTACATTGTACAAATATACTACAGTATTTGTGAACATTGTACAAATATACTACAGTAATTGTAAACAATTATTGTAAAAATATTTTACACTAATTGTGCACATTGTAAAACTATACTACAGTAATTGTGCACATTGTACAAATATACTACAGTAATTGTAAACAATTATTGTAAAAATATTTTACACTAATTGTGCACATTGTAAAAATATACTACAGTAATTGTGCACATTGTATAAATATACTACACTAATTGTGCACATTGTAAAAATATACAACAGTCAGTGTACATTTTACAAATATACTACAGTAATTGTGCACATTGTAAAAATATACTGCAGTAATTGTGCACATTGTAAAAATATACTACAGTAATTGTGCACATTGTAAAAATATACAACAGTCAGTGCACATTGTAAAAATATATTACAGTAATTGTGCACATTGGACAAATATACTTCAGTAATTGTGCACAATTATTGTAAAACTATTTTACACTAATTGTGCACATTGTAAAAATATACAACAGTCAGTGCACATTGTAAAATATATTACAGTAATTGTGAACATTGGACAAATATACTTCAGTAATTGTGCACAATTATTGTAAAACTATTTTACACTAATTGTGCACATTGTAAAAATATACTACAGTAGTTTGCATATTGTAAAAATATACTACAGTAATTGTGCACATTGTAAAAATATACTACAGTCAGTGCACATTGTTAAAATATATTACAGTAATTGTGCACATTGTAAACATATACTACAGTGATTGTGCACATTGTATAAATATACTACAGTAATTGTGCACATTGTAAAAATATACAACAGTCAGTGCACATTGTAAAATATACTACAGTAATTGTGCACATTGTAAAAATATACTACAGTAATTTGCACATTGTAAAAATATGCAACGGTCAGTGTACGTTGTACAAATATACGACACTAATTGTGCACATTGTAAAAATATACAACAGTCAGTGCACATTATAAAAATATACTACAGTAATTGTGCACATTGTAAAAATATACAACAGTCAGTGTACATTGTACAAATATACTACAGTATTTGTGAACATTGTACAAATATACTACAGTAATTGTAAACAATTATTGTAAAAATATTTTACACTAATTGTGCACATTGTAAAACTATACTACAGTAATTGTGCACATTGTATAAATATACTACACTAATTGTGCACATTGTAAAAATATACAACAGTCAGTGTACATTTTACAAATATACTACAGTAATTGTGCACATTGTAAAAATATACTGCAGTAATTGTGCACATTGTAAAAATATACTACAGTAATTGTGTACATTGTAAAAATATACAACAGTCAGTGCACATTGTAAAAATATATTACAGTAATTGTGCACATTGGACAAATATACTTCAGTAATTGTGCACAATTATTGTAAAACTTTTTTACACTAATTGTGCACATTGTTAAAATATACAACAGTCAGTGCACATTGTAAAAATTTACTATAGTAATTGTGCACATTGTAAAAATATACTACAGTAATTGTGCACATTGTTAAAATATTTTACACTTATTGAGCACATTGTAAAAATGTACTACAGTAATTGTGCACATTGTAAAACTATACTACAATAATTGTGCACATTGTACAAATATACTACAGTAATTGTAAACAATTATTGTAAAAATATTTTACACTAATTGTGCACATTGTAAAACTATACTACAGTAATTGTGCACATTGTTAAAATATTTAACACTAATTGAGCACATTGAAAAAATGTACTACAGTAATTGTGCACATTGTAAAACTATACTACAATAATTGTGCACATTGTACAAATATACTACAGTAATTGTAAACAATTATTGTAAAAATATTTTACACTAATTGTGCACATTGTAAAACTATACTACAGTAATTGTGCACATTGTAAAAATATACAACAGTCAGTGTACATTGTACAAATATACTACAGTAATTGTGAACATTGTACAAATATACTACAGTAATTGTAAACAATTATTGTGAAAATATTTTACACTAATTGTGCACATTGTAAAAATATACTACAGTAATTGTGAACATTGTATAAATATACTACACTAATTGTGCACATTGTAAAAATATACAACAGTCAGTGTACATTTTACAAATATACTGCAGTAATTGTGCACATTGTAAAAATTTACTACAGTAATTGTGCACATTGTTAAAATATTTTACACTAATTGAGCACATTGTAAAAATGTACTACAGAAATTGTGCACATTGTAAAACTATACTTCAATAATTGTGCACATTGTACAAATATACTACAGTAATTGTAAACAATTATTGTAAAAATATTTTACACTAATTGTGCACATTGTAAAACTATACTACAGTAATTGTGCACATTGTAAAAATATACAACAGTCAGTGTACATTGTACAAATATACTACAGTAATTGTGAACATTGTACAAATATACTACAGTAATTGTAAACAATTATTGTAAAAATATTTTACACTAATTGTGCACATTGTAAAAATATATTACAGTAATTGTGCACATTGTAAAAATATACTACAGTAATTGTGCACATTGTATGAATATACTACACTAATTGTGCACATTGTAAAAATATACAACAGTCAGTGTGCATTTTACAAATATACTACAGTAATTGTGCACATTGTAAAAATATACTGCAGTAATTGTGCACATTGTAAAAATATACTACAGTAATTGTGCACATTGTAAAAATATACAACAGTCAGTGCACATTGTAAAAATATACTACAGTAATTGTGCACATTGTATGAATATACTACACTAATTGTGCACATTGTAAAAATATACAACAGTCAGTGTGCATTTTACAAATATACTACAGTAATTGTGCACATTGTAAAAATATACTGCAGTAATTGTGCACATTGTAAAAATATACTACAGTAATTGTGCACATTGTAAAAATATACAACAGTCAGTGCACATTGTAAAAATATATTACAGTAATTGTGCACATTGTAAAAATTTACTACAGTAATTGTGCACATTGTTAAAATATTTTACACTAATTGAGCACATTGTAAAAATGTACTACAGAAATTGTGCACATTGTAAAACTATACTTCAATAATTGTGCACATTGTACAAATATACTACAGTAATTGTAAACAATTATTGTAAAAATATTTTACACTAATTGTGCACATTGTAAAACTATACTACAGTAATTGTGCACATTGTAAAAATATACAACAGTCAGTGTACATTGTACAAATATACTACAGTAATTGTGAACATTGTACAAATATACTACAGTAATTGTAAACAATTATTGTAAAAATATTTTACACTAATTGTGCACATTGTAAAAATATATTACAGTAATTGTGCACATTGTAAAAATATACTACAGTAATTGTGCACATTGTATGAATATACTACACTAATTGTGCACATTGTAAAAATATACAACAGTCAGTGTGCATTTTACAAATATACTACAGTAATTGTGCACATTGTAAAAATATACTGCAGTAATTGTGCACATTGTAAAAATATACTACAGTAATTGTGCACATTGTAAAAATATACAACAGTCAGTGCACATTGTAAAAATATACTACAGTAATTGTGCACATTGTATGAATATACTACACTAATTGTGCACATTGTAAAAATATACAACAGTCAGTGTGCATTTTACAAATATACTACAGTAATTGTGCACATTGTAAAAATATACTGCAGTAATTGTGCACATTGTAAAAATATACTACAGTAATTGTGCACATTGTAAAAATATACAACAGTCAGTGCACATTGTAAAAATATATTACAGTAATTGTGCACATTGGACAAAAATTCTTCAGTAATTGTGCACAATTATTGTAAAACTATTTTACACTAATTGTGCACATTGTTAAAATATACAACAGTCAGTGCACATTGTAAAAATTTACTATAGTAATTGTGCACATTGTAAAAATATACTACAGTAGTTTGCATATTGTAAAAATATACTACAGTAATTGTGCACATTGTAAAAATATACTAGTCAGTGCACATTGTTAAAATATACTACAGTAATTGTGCACATTGAAAACATATACTACAGTGATTGTGCACATTGTATAAATATACTACAGTAATTGTGCACATTGTAAAAATATACAACAGTCAGTGCACATTGTTAAAATATACTACAGTAATTGTGCACATTGTAAAAATATACTACAGTAATTTGCACATTGTAAAATATACTACAGTAATTGTGCACAATTTAAAAGTATACTACAGTAATTGTGCACATTGTATAAGTATACTACAGTAATTGTGCACATTGTAAAAATATGCAACGGTCAGTGTACGTTGTACAAATATACGACACTAATTGTGCACATTGTAAAAATATACAACAGTCAGTGCACATTATAAAAATATACTTCATTAATTGTGCACATTGTAAAAATATACAACAGTCAGTGCACATTGTATATATATACTACAGTAATTGTGCACATTGTTAAAATATTTTACACTAATTGTGCACATTGTAAAAATATACAACAGTCAGTGCACATTGTAAAAATATACTACAGTAATTGTGCACATTGTAAAAATATACTACAGTAATTGTGCACATTGTTAAAATATTTAACACTAATTGAGCACATTGAAAAAATGTACTACAGTAATTGTGCACATTGTAAAACTATACTACAATAATTCTGCACATTGTACAAATATACTACAGTAATTGTAAACAATTATTGTAAAAATATTTTACACTAATTGTGCACATTGTAAAACTATACTACAGTAATTGTGCACATTGTACAAATATACTACAGAAATTGTGCACAATTATTGTAAAAATATTTCACACTCATTGCGCACATTGCAAAAATATACTACAGTAATTTTGCACATTGTATAAATATACTACAGTAATTATGCACAATGTTAAAATATTTTACACTATTTGTGCACATTGTAAAAATATACAAAAGTAATTGTGCACATTGTAAAAATATTCTACAATTATTGTGCACATTGTGTAAATATACTACAGTTATAGTGCACATTGTAAAAATATACAACAATCAGTGCACATTGTTAAAATATTTTACACTAATTGTGCACATTGTATAAATATACTACAGTAAATGTGCACATTGTATAAATATAGAACAGTCAGTGCACATTGTAAAGTAGAATATGTAATGAAAAAACAATCTCAGAATCAGAATGATACCTAAAAGCAACCCAGAGTTATTAATGTTTACAGTGACAGTGGTCAGATGTTCAAAAAATGGCCGGGTCCTAAGGTGAAAATGGCTGGGTCCTTAAGGGATTAAAATGTGCACAATTACTGTAGTATATTTTTACAATGTGCACAATTACTATAGTAAATTTTTACAATGTGCACTGACTGTTGTATATTTTAACAATGTGCACAATTAGTGTAAAATAGTTTTACAATAATTGTGCACAATTACTGAAGTATATTTGTCCAGTCAGTGCACATTGTAAAAATTTACTATAGTAATTGTGCACATTGTAAAAATATACTACAGTAAATGTGCACATTGTTCAAATATACTACAGTAATTGTAAACAATTATTGTAAAAATATTTTACACTAATTGTGCACATTGTAAAACTATACTACAGTAATTGTGCACATTGAAAACATATCCTACAGTGATTGTGCACATTGTATAAATATACTACAGTAATTGTGCACATTGTAAAAATATACAACAGTCAGTGCACATTGTAAAAATATACCACAGTAATTGTGCACATTGTAAAAATATACTACAGTAATTTGTACATTGTAAAATATACTACAGTAATTGTGCACATTGTAAAAGTATACTACAGTAATTGTGCACATTGTATAAATATACTACAGTAATTGTGCACATTGTAAAAATATGCAACGGTCAGTGTACGTTGTACAAATATACGACACTAATTGTGCACATTGTAAAAATATACAACAGTCAGTGCACATTATAAAAATATACTACAGTAATTGTGCACATTGTAAAAATATACAACAGTCAGTGCACATTGTATATATATACTACAGTAATTGTGCACATTGTTAAAATATTTTACACTAATTGTGCACATTGTAAAAATATACAACAGTCAGTGCACATTGTAAAAATATACTACAGCAATTGTGCACATTGTAAAAATATACTACAGTAATTGTGCACATTGTTAAAATATTTAACACTAATTGAGCACATTGTAAAAATGTACTACAGTAATTGTGCACATTGTAAAACTATACTACAATAATTGTGCACATTGTACAAATATACTACAGTAATTGTAAACAATTATTGTAAAAATATTTTACACTAATTGTGCACATTGTAAAACTGTACTACAGTAATTGTGCACATTGTAAAAATATACAACAGTCAGTGTACATTGTACAAATATACTACAGTAATTGTGAACATTGTACAAATATACTACAGTAATTGTAAACAATTATTGTAAAAATATTTTACACTAATTGTGCACATTGTAAAAATATACTACAGTAATTGTGCACATTGTATAAATATACTACACTAATTGTGCACATTGTAAAAATATACAACAGTCAGTGTACATTTTACAAATAAACTACAGTAATTGTGCACATTGTAAAAATATACTGCAGTAATTGTGCACATTGTAAAAATATACTACAGTAATTGTGCACATTGTAAAAATATACTACAGTAATTGTGCACATTGTTAAAATATTTAACACTAATTGAGCACATTGTAAAAATGTACTACAGTAATTGTGCACATTGTAAAACTATACTACAATAATTCTGCACATTGTACAAATATACTACAGTAATTGTAAACAATTATTGTAAAAATATTTTACACTAATTGTGCACATTGTAAAACTATACTACAGTAATTGTGCACATTGTATAAATATACTACACTAATTGTGCACATTGTAAAAATATACAACAGTCAGTGTACATTTTACAAATATACTACAGTAATTGTGCACATTGTAAAAATATACTGCAGTAATTGTGAACATTGTACAAATATACTACAGTAATTGTAAACAATTATTGTAAAAATATTTTACACTAATTGTGCACATTGTAAAAATATACTACAGTAATTGTGCACATTGTATAAATATACTACACTAATTGTGCACATTGTAAAAATATACAACAGTCAGTGTACATTTTACAAATATACTACAGTAATTGTGCACATTGTAAAAATATACTGCAGTAATTGTGCACATTGTAAAAATATACTACAGTTATTGTGCACATTGTAAAAATATACAACAGTCAGTGCACATTGTAAAAATATATTACAGTAATTGTGCACATTGGACAAATATACTTCAGTAATTGTGCACAATTATTGTAAAACTATTTTACACTAATTGTGCACAATGTTAAAATATACAACAGTCAGTGCACATTGTAAAAATTTACTATAGTAATTGTGCACATTGTAAAAATATACTACAGTAATTGTGCACATTGTTAAAATATTTTACACTAATTGAGCACATTGTAAAAATGTACTACAGTAATTGTGCACATTGTAAAACTATACTACAATAATTGTGCACATTGTACAAATATACTACAGTGATTGTAAGCAATTATTGTAAAAATATTTTACACTAATTGTGTACATTGTAAAACTATACTACAGTAATTGTGCACATTGTAAAAATATACAACAGTCAGTGTACATTGTACAAATATACTAAAGTAATTGTGAACATTGTACAAATATACTACAGTAATTGTAAACAATTATTGTAAAAATATTTTACACTAATTGTGCACATTGTAAAAATATACTACAGTAATTGTGCACATTGTATAAATATACTACACTAATTGTGCACATTTTAAAAATGTACTACAGTAATTGTGAACATTGTAAAACTATACTACAATAATTGTGCACATTGTACAAATATACTACAGTAATTGTAAACAATTATTGTAAAAATATTTTACACTAATTGTGCACATTGTAAAAATATACTACAGTAATTGTGCACATTGTATAAATATACTACACTAATTGTGCACATTGTAAAAATATACAACAGTCAGTGTACATTTTATAAATATACTACAGTAATTGTGCACATTGTAAAAATATACTGCAGTAATTGTGCACATTGTAAAAATATACTACAGTAATTGTGCACATTGTAAACATATACAACAGTCAGTGCACATTGTAAAAATATATTACAGTAATTGTGGACATTGGACAAATATTCTTCAGTAATTGTGCACAATTATTGTAAAACTATTTTACACTAATTGTGCACATTGTTAAAATATACAACAGTCAGTGCACATTGTAAAAATTTACTATAGTAATTGTGCACATTGTAAAAATATACTACAGTAGTTTGCATATTGTAAAAATATACTACAGTAATTGTGCACATTGTAAAAATATACTACAGTCAGTGCACATTGTTAAAATATATTACAGTAATTGTGCACATTGTAAACATATACTACAGTGATTGTGCACATTGTATAAATATACTACAGTAATTGTGCACATTGTAAAAATATACAACAGTCAGTGCACATTGTAAAATATACTACAGTAATTGTGCACATTGTAAAAATATACTACAGTAATTTGCACATTGTAAAAATATACTACAGTAATTGTGCACATTGTAAAAGTATACTACAGTAATTGTGCACATTGTATAAATATACTACAGTAATTGTGCACATTGTAAAAATATGCAACGGTCAGTGTACGTTGTACAAATATACAACACTCATTGTGCACATTGTAAAAATATACAACAGTCAGTGCACATTATAAAAATATACTACAGTAATTGTGCACATTGTAAAAATATACAACAGTCAGTGTACATTGTACAAATATACTACAGTATTTGTGAACATTGTACAAATATACTACAGTAATTGTAAACAATTATTGTAAAAATATTTTACACTAATTGTGCACATTGTAAAACTATACTACAGTAATTGTGCACATTGTACAAATATACTACAGTAATTGTAAACAATTATTGTAAAAATATTTTACACTAATTGTGCACATTGTAAAAATATACTACAGTAATTGTGCACATTGTATAAATATACTACACTAATTGTGCACATTGTAAAAATATACAACAGTCAGTGTACATTTTACAAATATACTACAGTAATTGTGCACATTGTAAACATATACTGCAGTAATTGTGCACATTGTAAAAATATACTACAGTAATTGTGCACATTGTAAAAATATACAACAGTCAGTGCACATTGTAAAAATATATTACAGTAATTGTGCACATTGGACAAATATACTTCAGTAATTGTGCACAATTATTGTAAAACTATTTTACACTAATTGTGCACATTGTAAAAATATACAACAGTCAGTGCACATTGTAAAATATATTACAGTAATTGTGAACATTGGACAAATATACTTCAGTAATTGTGCACAATTATTGTAAAACTATTTTACACTAATTGTGCACATTGTAAAAATATACTACAGTAGTTTGCATATTGTAAAAATATACTACAGTAATTGTGCACATTGTAAAAATATACTACAGTCAGTGCACATTGTTAAAATATATTACAGTAATTGTGCACATTGTAAACATATACTACAGTGATTGTGCACATTGTATAAATATACTACAGTAATTGTGCACATTGTAAAAATATACAACAGTCAGTGCACATTGTAAAATATACTACAGTAATTGTGCACATTGTAAAAATATACTACAGTAATTTGCACATTGTAAAAATATGCAACGGTCAGTGTACGTTGTACAAATATACGACACTAATTGTGCACATTGTAAAAATATACAACAGTCAGTGCACATTATAAAAATATACTACAGTAATTGTGCACATTGTAAAAATATACAACAGTCAGTGTACATTGTACAAATATACTACAGTATTTGTGAACATTGTACAAATATACTACAGTAATTGTAAACAATTATTGTAAAAATATTTTACACTAATTGTACACATTGTAAAAATATACTACAGTAATTGTGCACATTGTATAAATATACTACACTAATTGTGCACATTGTAAAAATATACAACAGTCAGTGTACATTTTACAAATATACTACAGTAATTGTGCACATTGTAAAAATATACTGCAGTAATTGTGCACATTGTAAAAATATACTACAGTAATTGTGCACATTGTAAAAATATACAACAGTCAGTGCACATTGTAAAAATATATTACAGTAATTGTGCACATTGGACAAATATACTTCAGTAATTGTGCACAATTATTGTAAAACTATTTTACACTAATTGTGCACATTGTAAAACTATACTACAGTAATTGTGCACATTGTATAAATATACTACACTAATTGTGCACATTGTAAAAATATACAACAGTCAGTGTACATTTTACAAATATACTACAGTAATTGTGCACATTGTAAAAATATACTGCAGTAATTGTGAACATTGTACAAATATACTACAGTAATTGTAAACAATTATTGTAAAAATATTTTACACTAATTGTGCACATTGTAAAAATATACTACAGTAATTGTGCACATTGTATAAATATACTACACTAATTGTGCACATTGTAAAAATATACAACAGTCAGTGTACATTTTATAAATATACTTCAGTAATTGTGCACATTGTAAAAATATACTGCAGTAATTTTGCACATTGTAAAAATATACTACAGTAATTGTGCACATTGTAAAAATATACAACAGTCAGTGCACATTGTAAAAATATATTACAGTAATTGTGGACATTGGACAAATATTCTTCAGTAATTGTGCACAATTATTGTAAAACTATTTTACACTAATTGTGCACATTGTTAAAATATACAACAGTCAGTGCACATTGTAAAAATTTACTATAGTAATTGTGCACATTGTAAAAATATACTACAGTAGTTTGCATATTGTAAAAATATACTACAGTAATTGTGCACATTGTAAAAATATACTACAGTCAGTGCACATTGTTAAAATATACTACAGTAATTGTGCACATTGTAAACATATACTACAGTGATTGTGCACATTGTATAAATATACTACAGTAATTGTGCACATTGTAAAAATATACAACAGTCCGTGCACATTGTAAAATATACTACAGTAATTGTGCACATTGTAAAAATATACTACAGTAATTTGCACATTGTAAAAATATACTACAGTAATTGTGCACATTGTAAAAGTATACTACAGTAATTGTGCACATTGTATAAATATACTACAGTAATTGTGCACATTGTAAAAATATGCAACGGTCAGTGTACGTTGTACAAATATACAACACTCATTGTGCACATTGTAAAAATATACAACAGTCAGTGCACATTATAAAAATATACTACAGTAATTGTGCACATTGTAAAAATATACAACAGTCAGTGTACATTGTACAAATATACTACAGTATTTGTGAACATTGTACAAATATACTACAGTAATTGTAAACAATTATTGTAAAAATATTTTACACTAATTGTGCACATTGTAAAACTATACTACAGTAATTGTGCACATTGTACAAATATACTACAGTAATTGTAAACAATTATTGTAAACATATTTTACACTAATTGTGCACATTGTAAAAATATACTACAGTAATTGTGCACATTGTATAAATATACTACACTAATTGTGCACATTGTAAAAATATACAACAGTTAGTGTACATTTTACAAATATACTACAGTAATTGTGCACATTGTAAAAATATACTGCAGTAATTGTGCACATTGTAAAAATATACTACAGTAATTGTGCACATTGTAAAAATATACAACAGTCAGTGCACATTGTAAAAATATATTACAGTAATTGTGCACATTGGACAAATATACTTCAGTAATTGTGCACAATTATTGTAAAACTATTTTACACTAATTGTGCACATTGTAAAAATATACAACAGTCAGTGCACATTGTAAAAATATATTACAGTAATTGTGAACATTGGACAAATATACTTCAGTAATTGTGCACAATTATTGTAAAACTATTTTACACTAATTGTGCACATTGTAAAAATATACTACAGTAGTTTGCATATTGTAAAAATATACTACAGTAATTGTGCACATTGTAAAAATATACTACAGTCAGTGCACATTGTTAAAATATATTACAGTAATTGTGCACATTGTAAACATATACTACAGTGATTGTGCACATTGTATAAATATACTACAATAATTGTGCACATTGTAAAAATATACAACAGTCAGTGCACATTGTAAAATATACTACAGTAATTGTGCACATTGTAAAAATATACTACAGTAATTTGCACATTGTAAAAATATACTACAGTAATTGTGCACATTGTAAAAGTATACTACAGTAATTGTGCACATTGTATAAATATACTACAGTAATTGTGCACATTGTAAAAATATGCAACGGTCAGTGTACGTTGTACAAATATACGACACTAATTGTGCACATTGTAAAAATATACAACAGTCAGTGCACATTATAAAAATATACTACAGTAATTGTGCACATTGTAAAAATATACAACAGTCAGTGTACATTGTACAAATATACTACAGTATTTGTGAACATTGTACAAATATACTACAGTAATTGTAAACAATTATTGTAAAAATATTTTACACTAATTGTGCACATTGTAAAACTATACTACAGTAATTGTGCACATTGTATAAATATACTACACTAATTGTGCACATTGTAAAAATATACAACAGTCAGTGTACATTTTACAAATATACTACAGTAATTGTGCACATTGTAAAAATATACTGCAGTAATTGTGCACATTGTAAAAATATACTACAGTGATTGTGTACATTGTAAAAATATACAACAGTCAGTGCACATTGTAAAAATATATTACAGTAATTGTGCACATTGGACAAATATACTTCAGTAATTGTGCACAATTATTGTAAAACTTTTTTACACTAATTGTGCACATTGTTAAAATATACAACAGTCAGTGCACATTGTAAAAATTTACTATAGTAATTGTGCACATTGTAAAAATATACTACAGTAATTGTGCACATTGTTAAAATATTTTACACTTATTGAGCACATTGTAAAAATGTACTACAGTAATTGTGCACATTGTAAAACTATACTACAATAATTGTGCACATTGTACAAATATACTACAGTAATTGTAAACAATTATTGTAAAAATATTTTACACTAATTGTGCACATTGTAAAACTATACTACAGTAATTGTGCACATTGTTAAAATATTTAACACTAATTGAGCACATTGAAAAAATGTACTACAGTAATTGTGCACATTGTAAAACTATACTACAATAATTGTGCACATTGTACAAATATACTACAGTAATTGTAAACAATTATTGTAAAAATATTTTACACTAATTGTGCACATTGTAAAACTATACTACAGTAATTGTGCACATTGTAAAAATATACAACAGTCAGTGTACATTGTACAAATATACTACAGTAATTGTGAACATTGTACAAATATACTACAGTAATTGTAAACAATTATTGTGAAAATATTTTACACTAATTGTGCACATTGTAAAAATATACTACAGTAATTGTGAACATTGTATAAATATACTACACTAATTGTGCACATTGTAAAAATATACAACAGTCAGTGTACATTTTACAAATATACTGCAGTAATTGTGCACATTGTAAAAATTTACTACAGTAATTGTGCACATTGTTAAAATATTTTACACTAATTGAGCACATTGTAAAAATGTACTACAGAAATTGTGCACATTGTAAAACTATACTTCAATAATTGTGCACATTGTACAAATATACTACAGTAATTGTAAACAATTATTGTAAAAATATTTTACACTAATTGTGCACATTGTAAAACTATACTACAGTAATTGTTCACATTGTAAAAATATACAACAGTCAGTGTACATTGTACAAATATACTACAGTAATTGTGAACATTGTACAAATATACTACAGTAATTGTAAACAATTATTGTAAAAATATTTTACACTAATTGTGCACATTGTAAAAATATATTACAGTAATTGTGCACATTGTAAAAATATACTACAGTAATTGTGCACATTGTATGAATATACTACACTAATTGTGCACATTGTAAAAATATACAACAGTCAGTGTGCATTTTACAAATATACTACAGTAATTGTGCACATTGTAAAAATATACTGCAGTAATTGTGCACATTGTAAAAATATACTACAGTAATTGTGCACATTGTAAAAATATACAACAGTCAGTGCACATTGTAAAAATATACTACAGTAATTGTGCACATTGTATGAATATACTACACTAATTGTGCACATTGTAAAAATATACAACAGTCAGTGTGCATTTTACAAATATACTACAGTAATTGTGCACATTGTAAAAATATACTGCAGTAATTGTGCACATTGTAAAAATATACTACAGTAATTGTGCACATTGTAAAAATATACAACAGTCAGTGCACATTGTAAAAATATATTACAGTAATTGTGCACATTGTAAAAATTTACTACAGTAATTGTGCATATTGTTAAAATATTTTACACTAATTGAGCACATTGTAAAAATGTACTACAGAAATTGTGCACATTGTAAAACTATACTTCAATAATTGTGCACATTGTACAAATATACTACAGTAATTGTAAACAATTATTGTAAAAATATTTTACACTAATTGTGCACATTGTAAAACTATACTACAGTAATTGTGCACATTGTAAAAATATACAACAGTCAGTGTACATTGTACAAATATACTACAGTAATTGTGAACATTGTACAAATATACTACAGTAATTGTAAACAATTATTGTAAAAATATTTTACACTAATTGTGCACATTGTAAAAATATATTACAGTAATTGTGCACATTGTAAAAATAAACTATAGTAATTGTGCACATTGTATGAATATACTACACTAATTGTGCACATTGTAAAAATATACAACAGTCAGTGTGCATTTTACAAATATACTACAGTAATTGTGCACATTGTAAAAATATACTGCAGTAATTGTGCACATTGTAAAAATATACTACAGTAATTGTGCACATTGTAAAAATATACAACAGTCAGTGCACATTGTAAAAATATACTACAGTAATTGTGCACATTGTATGAATATACTACACTAATTGTGCACATTGTAAAAATATACAACAGTCAGTGTGCATTTTACAAATATACTACAGTAATTGTGCACATTGTAAAAATATACTGCAGTAATTGTGCACATTGTAAAAATATACTACAGTAATTGTGCACATTGTAAAAATATACAACAGTCAGTGCACATTGTAAAAATATATTACAGTAATTGTGCACATTGGACAAAAATTCTTCAGTAATTGTGCACAATTATTGTAAAACTATTTTACACTAATTGTGCACATTGTTAAAATATACAACAGTCAGTGCACATTGTAAAAATTTACTATAGTAATTGTGCACATTGTAAAAATATACTACAGTAGTTTGCATATTGTAAAAATATACTACAGTAATTGTGCACATTGTAAAAATATACTACAGTCAGTGCACATTGTTAAAATATACTACAGTAATTGTGCACATTGAAAACATATACTACAGTGATTGTGCACATTGTATAAATATACTACAGTAATTGTGCACATTGTAAAAATATACAACAGTCAGTGCACATTGTTAAAATATACTACAGTAATTGTGCACATTGTAAAAATATACTACAGTAATTTGCACATTGTAAAATATACTACAGTAATTGTGCACAATTTAAAAGTATACTACAGTAATTGTGCACATTGTATAAGTATACTACAGTAATTGTGCACATTGTAAAAATATGCAACGGTCAGTGTACGTTGTACAAATATACGACACTAATTGTGCACATTGTAAAAATATACAACAGTCAGTGCACATTATAAAAATATACTTCATTAATTGTGCACATTGTAAAAATATACAACAGTCAGTGCACATTGTATATATATACTACAGTAATTGTGCACATTGTTAAAATATTTTACACTAATTGTGCACATTGTAAAAATATACAACAGTCAGTGCACATTGTAAAAATATACTACAGTAATTGTGCACATTGTAAAAATATACTACAGTAATTGTGCACATTGTTAAAATATTTAACACTAATTGAGCACATTGAAAAAATGTACTACAGTAATTGTGCACATTGTAAAACTATACTACAATAATTCTGCACATTGTACAAATATACTACAGTAATTGTAAACAATTATTGTAAAAATATTTTACACTAATTGTGCACATTGTAAAACTATACTACAGTAATTGTGCACATTGTATAAATATACTACACTAATTGTGCACATTGTAAAAATATACAACAGTCAGTGTACATTTTACAAATATACTACAGTAATTGTGCACATTGTAAAAATATACTGCAGTAATTGTGAACATTGTACAAATATACTACAGTAATTGTAAACAATTATTGTAAAAATATTTTACACTAATTGTGCACATTGTAAAAATATACTACAGTAATTGTGCACATTGTATAAATATACTACACTAATTGTGCACATTGTAAAAATATATAACAGTCAGTGTACATTTTACAAATATACTACAGTAATTGTGCACATTGTAAAAATATACTGCAGTAATTGTGCACATTGTAAAAATATACTACAGTTATTGTGCACATTGTAAAAATATACAACAGTCAGTGCACATTGTAAAAATATATTACAGTAATTGTGCACATTGGACAAATATACTTCAGTAATTGTGCACAATTATTGTAAAACTATTTTACACTAATTGTGCACATTGTTAAAATATACTACAGTAATTGTGCACATTGTAAAAATATACTACAGTAATTGTGCACATTGTTAAAATATTTTACACTAATTGAGCACATTGTAAAAATGTACTACAGTAATTGTGCACATTGTAAAACTATACTACAATAATTGTGCACATTGTACAAATATACTACAGTGATTGTAAACAATTATTGTAAAAATATTTTACACTAATTGTGCACATTGTAAAACTATACTACAGTAATTGTGCACATTGTAAAAATATACAACAGTCAGTGTACATTGTACAAATATACTAAAGTAATTGTGAACATTGTACAAATATACTACAGTAATTGTAAACAATTATTGTAAAAATATTTTACACTAATTGTGCACATTGTAAAACTATACTACAGTAATTGTGCACATTGTATAAATATACTACACTAATTGTGCACATTGTAAAAATATACAACAGTCAGTGTACATTTTACAAATATACTACAGTAATTGTGCACATTGTAAAAATATACTGCAGTAATTGTGAACATTGTACAAATATACTACAGTAATTGTAAACAATTATTGTAAAAATATTTTACACTAATTGTGCACATTGTAAAAATATACTACAGTAATTGTGCACATTGTATAAATATACTACACTAATTGTGCACATTGTAAAAATATACAACAGTCAGTGTACATTTTATAAATATACTACAGTAATTGTGCACATTGTAAAAATATACTGCAGTAATTGTGCACATTGTAAAAATATACTACAGTAATTGTGCACATTGTAAAACTATACAACAGTCAGTGCACATTGTAAAAATATATTACAGTAATTGTGGACATTGGACAAATATTCTTCAGTAATTGTGCACAATTATTGTAAAACTATTTTACACTAATTGTGCACATTGTTAAAATATACAACAGTCAGTGCACATTGTAAAAATTTACTATAGTAATTGTGCACATTGTAAAAATATACTACAGTAGTTTGCATATTGTAAAAATATACTACAGTAATTGTGCACATTGTAAAAATATACTACAGTCAGTGCACATTGTTAAAATATACTACAGTAATTGTGCACATTGTAAACATATACTACAGTGATTGTGCACATTGTATAAATATACTACAGTAATTGTGCACATTGTAAAAATATACAACAGTCAGTGCACATTGTAAAATATACTACAGTAATTGTGCACATTGTAAAAATATACTACAGTAATTTGCACATTGTAAAAATATACTACAGTAATTGTGCACATTGTAAAAGTATACTACAGTAATTGTGCACATTGTATAAATATACTACAGTAATTGTGCACATTGTAAAAATATGCAACGGTCAGTGTACGTTGTACAAATATACAACACTCATTGTGCACATTGTAAAAATATACAACAGTCAGTGCACATTATAAAAATATACTACAGTAATTGTGCACATTGTAAAAATATACAACAGTCAGTGTACATTGTACAAATATACTACAGTATTTGTGAACATTGTACAAATATACTACAGTAATTGTAAACAATTATTGTAAAAATATTTTACACTAATTGTGCACATTGTAAAACTATACTACAGTAATTGTGCACATTGTACAAATATACTACAGTAATTGTAAACAATTATTGTAAAAATATTTTACACTAATTGTGCACATTGTAAAAATATACTACAGTAATTGTGCACATTGTATAAATATACTACACTAATTGTGCACATTGTAAAAATATACAACAGTCAGTGTACATTTTACAAATATACTACAGTAATTGTGCACATTGTAAAAATATACTGCAGTAATTGTGCACATTGTAAAAATATACTACAGTAATTGTGCACATTGTAAAAATATACAACAGTCAGTGCACATTGTAAAATTATATTACAGTAATTGTGCACATTGGACAAATATACTTCAGTAATTGTGCACAATTATTGTAAAACTATTTTACACTAATTGTGCACATTGTAAAACTATACAACAGTCAGTGCACATTGTAAAAATATATTACAGTAATTGTGAACATTGGACAAATATACTTCAGTAATTGTGCACAATTATTGTAAAACTATTTTACACTAATTGTGCACATTGTAAAAATATACTACAGTAGTTTGCATATTGTAAAAATATACTACAGTAATTGTGCACATTGTAAAAATATACTACAGTCAGTGCACATTGTATAAATATACTACAGTAATTGTGCACATTGTAAAAATATACAACAGTCAGTGCACATTGTAAAATATACTACAGTAATTGTGCACATTGTAAAAATATACTACAGTAATTTGCACATTGTAAAAATATGCAACGGTCAGTGTACGTTGTACAAATATACGACACTAATTGTGCACATTGTAAAAATATACAACAGTCAGTGCACATTATAAAAATATACTACAGTAATTGTGCACATTGTAAAAATATACAACAGTCAGTGTACATTGTACAAATATACTACAGTATTTGTGAACATTGTACAAATATACTACAGTAATTGTACACAATTATTGTAAAAATATTTTACACTAATTGTACACATTGTAAAAATATACTACAGTAATTGTGCACATTGTATAAATATACTACACTAATTGTGCACATTGTAAAAATATACAACAGTCAGTGTACATTTTACAAATATAATACAGTAATTGTGCACATTGTAAAAATATACTGCAGTAATTGTGCACATTGTAAAAATATACTACAGTAATTGTGCACATTGTAAAAATATACAACAGTCAGTGCACATTGTAAAAATATATTACAGTAATTGTGCACATTGGACAAATATACTTCAGTAATTGTGCACAATTATTGTAAAACTATTTTACACTAATTGTGCACATTGTAAAACTATACTACAGTAATTGTGCACATTGTATAAATATACTACACTAATTGTGCACATTGTAAAAATATACAACAGTCAGTGTACATTTTACAAATATACTACAGTAATTGTGCACATTGTAAAAATATACTGCAGTAATTGTGAACATTGTACAAATATACTACAGTAATTGTAAACAATTATTGTAAAAATATTTTACACTAATTGTGCACATTGTAAAAATATACTACAGTAATTGTGCACATTGTATAAATATACTACACTAATTGTGCACATTGTAAAAATATACAACAGTCAGTGTACATTTTACAAATATACTACAGTAATTGTGCACATTGTAAAAATATACTGCAGTAATTGTGCACATTGTAAAAATATACTACAGTTATTGTGCACATTGTAAAAATATACAACAGTCAGTGTACATTTTACAAATATACTACAGTAATTGTGCACATTGTAAAAATATACTGCAGTAATTGTGCACATTGTAAAAATATACTACAGTAATTGTGCACATTGTTAAAATATTTTACACTAATTGAGCACATTGTAAAAATGTACTACAGTAATTGTGCACATTGTAAAACTATATTACAATAATTGTGCACATTGTACAAATATACTACAGTGATTGTAAACAATTATTGTAAAAATATTTTACACTAATTGTGCACATTGTAAAACTATACTACAGTAATTGTGCACATTGTAAAAATATACAACAGTCAGTGTACATTTTACAAATATACTACAGTAATTGTGCACATTGTATAAATATACTACACTAAATGTGCACATTGTAAAAATATTTAACATTAATTGAGCACATTGTAAAAATGTACTACAGTAATTGTGCACATTGTAAAACTATACTACAATAATTCTGCACATTGTACAAATATACTACAGTAATTGTAAACAATTATTGTAAAAATATTTTACACTAATTGTGCACATTGTAAAAATATACTACAGTAATTGTGCACATTGTATAAATATACTACACTAATTGTGCACATTGTAAAAATATACTGCAGTAATTGTGCACATTGTAAAAATATACTACAGTAATTGTGCACATTGTAAAAATATACAACAGTCAGTGCACATTGTAAAAATATATTACAGTAATTGTGGACATTGGACAAATATTCTTCAGTAATTGTGCACAATTATTGTAAAACTATTTTACACTAATTGTGCACATTGTTAAAATATACAACAGTCAGTGCACATTGTAAAAATTTACTATAGTAATTGTGCACATTGTAAAAATATACTACAGTAGTTTGCATATTGTAAAAATATACTACAGTAATTGTGCACATTGTAAAAATATACTACAGTCAGTGCACATTGTTAAAATATACTACAGTAATTGTGCACATTGTAAAAATATACAACAGTCAGTGCACATTGTAAAATATACTACAGTAATTGTGCACATTGTAAAAATATACTACAGTAATTTGCACATTGTAAAAATATACTACAGTAATTGTGCACATTGTAAAAGTATACTACAGTAATTGTGCACATTGTATAAATATACTACAGTAATTGTGCACATTGTAAAAATATGCAACGGTCAGTGTACGTTGTACAAATATACAACACTCATTGTGCACATTGTAAAAATATACAACAGTCAGTGCACATTATAAAAATATACTACAGTAATTGTGCACATTGTAAAAATATACAACAGTCAGTGTACATTGTACAAATATACTACAGTATTTGTGAACATTGTACAAATATACTACAGTAATTGTAAACAATTATTGTAAAAATATTTTACACTAATTGTGCACATTGTAAAACTATACTACAGTAATTGTGCACATTGTACAAATATACTACAGTAATTGTAAACAATTATTGTAAAAATATTTTACACTAATTGTGCACATTGTAAAAATATACTACAGTAATTGTGCACATTGTATAAATATACTACACTAATTGTGCACATTGTAAAAATATACAACAGTCAGTGTACATTTTACAAATATACTACAGTAATTGTGCACATTGTAAAAATATACTGCAGTAATTGTGCACATTGTAAAAATATACTACAGTAATTGTGCACATTGTAAAAATATACAACAGTCAGTGCACATTGTAAAATTATATTACAGTAATTGTGCACATTGGACAAATATACTTCAGTAATTGTGCACAATTATTGTAAAACTATTTTACACTAATTGTGCACATTGTAAAACTATACAACAGTCAGTGCACATTGTAAAAATATATTACAGTAATTGTGAACATTGGACAAATATACTTCAGTAATTGTGCACAATTATTGTAAAACTATTTTACACTAATTGTGCACATTGTAAAACTATACAACAGTCAGTGCACATTGTAAAAATATATTACAGTAATTGTGAACATTGGACAAATATACTTCAGTAATTGTGCACAATTATTGTAAAACTATTTTACACTAATTGTGCACATTGTATAAATATACTACAGTAATTGTGCACATTGTAAAAATATACAACAGTCAGTGCACATTGTAAAATATACTACAGTAATTGTGCACATTGTAAAAATATACTACAGTAATTTGCACATTGTAAAAATATGCAACGGTCAGTGTACGTTGTACAGATATACGACACTAATTGTGCACATTGTAAAAATATACAACAGTCAGTGCACATTATAAAAATATACTACAGTAATTGTGCACATTGTAAAAATATACAACAGTCAGTGTACATTGTACAAATATACTACAGTATTTGTGAACATTGTACAAATATACTACAGTAATTGTACACAATTATTGTAAAAATATTTTACACTAATTGTACACATTGTAAAAATATACTACAGTAATTGTGCACATTGTATAAATATACTACACTAATTGTGCACATTGTAAAAATATACAACAGTCAGTGTACATTTTACAAATATAATACAGTAATTGTGCACATTGTAAAAATATACTGCAGTAATTGTGCACATTGTAAAAATATACTACAGTAATTGTGCACATTGTAAAAATATACAACAGTCAGTGCACATTGTAAAAATATATTACAGTAATTGTGCACATTGGACAAATATACTTCAGTAATTGTGCACAATTATTGTAAAACTATTTTACACTAATTGTGCACATTGTAAAAATATACTACAGTAATTGTGCACATTGTATAAATATACTACACTAATTGTGCACATTGTAAAAATATACAACAGTCAGTGTACATTTTACAAATATACTACAGTAATTGTGCACATTGTAAAAATATACTGCAGTAATTGTGCACATTGTAAAAATATACTACAGTTATTGTGCACATTGTAAAAATATACAACAGTCAGTGTACATTTTACAAATATACTACAGTAATTGTGCACATTGTAAAAATATACTGCAGTAATTGTGCACATTGTAAAAATATACTACAGTAATTGTGCACATTGTTAAAATATTTTACACTAATTGAGCACATTGTAAAAATGTACTACAGTAATTGTGCACATTGTAAAACTATATTACAATAATTGTGCACATTGTACAAATATACTACAGTGATTGTAAACAATTATTGTAAAAATATTTTACACTAATTGTGCACATTGTAAAACTATACTACAGTAATTGTGCACATTGTAAAAATATACAACAGTCAGTGTACATTTTACAAATATACTACAGTAATTGTGCACATTGTATAAATATACTACACTAAATGTGCACATTGTAAAAATATTTAACATTAATTGAGCACATTGTAAAAATGTACTACAGTAATTGTGCACATTGTAAAACTATACTACAATAATTCTGCACATTGTACAAATATACTACAGTAATTGTAAACAATTATTGTAAAAATATTTTACACTAATTGTGCACATTGTAAAAATATACTACAGTAATTGTGCACATTGTATAAATATACTACACTAATTGTGCACATTGTAAAAATATACTGCAGTAATTGTGCACATTGTAAAAATATACTACAGTAATTGTGCACATTGTAAAAATATACAACAGTCAGTGCACATTGTAAAAATATATTACAGTAATTGTGGACATTGGACAAATATTCTTCAGTAATTGTGCACAATTATTGTAAAACTATTTTACACTAATTGTGCACATTGTTAAAATATACAACAGTCAGTGCACATTGTAAAAATTTACTATAGTAATTGTGCACATTGTAAAAATATACTACAGTAGTTTGCATATTGTAAAAATATACTACAGTAATTGTGCACATTGTAAAAATATACTACAGTCAGTGCACATTGTTAAAATATACTACAGTAATTGTGCACATTGTAAACATATACTACAGTGATTGTGCACATTGTATAAATATACTACAGTAATTGTGCACATTGTAAAAATATACAACAGTCAGTGCACATTGTAAAATATACTACAGTAATTGTGCACATTGTAAAAATATACTACAGTAATTTGCACATTGTAAAAATATACTACAGTAATTGTGCACATTGTAAAAGTATACTACAGTAATTGTGCACATTGTATAAATATACTACAGTAATTGTGCACATTGTAAAAATATGCAACGGTCAGTGTACGTTGTACAAATATACAACACTCATTGTGCACATTGTAAAAATATACAACAGTCAGTGCACATTATAAAAATATACTACAGTAATTGTGCACATTGTAAAAATATACAACAGTCAGTGTACATTGTACAAATATACTACAGTATTTGTGAACATTGTACAAATATACTACAGTAATTGTAAACAATTATTGTAAAAATATTTTACACTAATTGTGCACATTGTAAAACTATACTACAGTAATTGTGCACATTGTACAAATATACTACAGTAATTGTAAACAATTATTGTAAAAATATTTTACACTAATTGTGCACATTGTAAAAATATACTACAGTAATTGTGCACATTGTATAAAGATACTACACTAATTGTGCACATTGTAAAAATATACAACAGTCAGTGTACATTTTACAAATATACTACAGTAATTGTGCACATTGTAAAAATATACTGCAGTAATTGTGCACATTGTAAAAATATACTACAGTAATTGTGCACATTGTAAAAATATACAACTGTCAGTGCACATTGTAAAATTATATTACAGTAATTGTGCACATTGGACAAATATACTTCAGTAATTGTGCACAATTATTGTAAAACTATTTTACACTAATTGTGCACATTGTAAAACTATACAACAGTCAGTGCACATTGTAAAAATATATTACAGTAATTGTGAACATTGGACAAATATACTTCAGTAATTGTGCACAATTATTGTAAAACTATTTTACACTAATTGTGCACATTGTAAAAATATACTACAGTAGTTTGCATATTGTAAAAATATACTACAGTAATTGTGCACATTGTAAAAATATACAACAGTCAGTGCACATTGTAAAATATACTACAGTAATTGTGCACATTGTAAAAATATACTACAGTAATTTGCACATTGTAAAAATATGCAACGGTCAGTGTACGTTGTACAAATATACGACACTAATTGTGCACATTGTAAAAATATACAACAGTCAGTGCACATTATAAAAATATACTACAGTAATTGTGCACATTGTAAAAATATACAACAGTCAGTGTACATTGTACAAATATACTACAGTATTTGTGAACATTGTACAAATATACTACAGTAATTGTACACAATTATTGTAAAAATATTTTACACTAATTGTACATATTGTAAAAATATACTACAGTAATTGTGCACATTGTATAAATATACTACACTAATTGTGCACATTGTAAAAATATACAACAGTCAGTGTACATTTTACAAATATAATACAGTAATTGTGCACATTGTAAAAATATACTGCAGTAATTGTGCACATTGTAAAAATATACTACAGTAATTGTGCACATTGTAAAAATATACAACAGTCAGTGCACATTGTAAAAATATATTACAGTAATTGTGCACATTGGACAAATATACTTCAGTAATTGTGCACAATTATTGTAAAACTATTTTACACTAATTGTGCACATTGTAAAACTATACTACAGTAATTGTGCACATTGTATAAATATACTACACTAATTGTGCACATTGTAAAAATATACAACAGTCAGTGTACATTTTACAAATATACTACAGTAATTGTGCACATTGTAAAAATATACTGCAGTAATTGTGAACATTGTACAAATATACTACAGTAATTGTAAACAATTATTGTAAAAATATTTTACACTAATTGTGCACATTGTAAAAATATACTACAGTAATTGTGCACATTGTATAAATATACTACACTAATTGTGCACATTGTAAAAATATACAACAGTCAGTG
Source organism: Hyla sarda (assembly GCF_029499605.1). Classification (NCBI taxonomy): domain Eukaryota; kingdom Metazoa; phylum Chordata; class Amphibia; order Anura; family Hylidae; genus Hyla; species Hyla sarda. The sequence goes on along the minus strand of NC_079196.1, from coordinate 2,900,438 downwards.
TACATTTTACAAATATACTACAGTAATTGTGCACATTGTAAAAATATACTGCAGTAATTGTGCACATTGTAAAAATATACTACAGTTATTGTGCACATTGTAAAAATATACAACAGTCAGTGCACATTGTAAAAATATATTACAGTAATTGTGCACATTGGACAAATATACTTCAGTAATTGTGCACAATTATTGTAAAACTATTTTACACTAATTGTGCACATTGTTAAAATATACAACAGTCAGTGCACATTGTAAAAATTTACTATAGTAATTGTGCACATTGTAAAAATATACTACAGTAATTGTGCACATTGTTAAAATATTTTACACTAATTGTGCACATTGTAAAACTATACTACAGTAATTGTGCACATTGTATAAATATACTACACTAATTGTGCACATTGTAAAAATATACTACAGTTATTGTGCACATTGTAAAAATATACTGCAGTAATTGTGCACATTGTAAAAATATACTACAGTTATTGTGCACATTGTAAAAATATACAACAGTCAGTGTACTTTTTACAAATATACTACAGTAATTGTGCACATTGTAAAAATATACTGCAGTAATTGTGCACATTGTAAAAATATACTACAGTAATTGTGCACATTGTTAAAATATTTTACACTAATTGAGCACATTGTAAAAATGTACTACAGTAATTGTGCACATTGCAAAACTATATTACAATAATTGTGCACATTGTACAAATATACTACAGTGATTGTAAACAATTATTGTAAAAATATTTTACACTAATTGTGCACATTGTAAAACTATACTACAGTAATTGTGCACATTGTAAAAATATACAACAGTCAGTGTACATTTTACAAATATACTACAGTAATTGTGCACATTGTATAAATATACTACACTAAATGTGCACATTGTAAAAATATTTAACATTAATTGAGCACATTGTAAAAATGTACTACAGTAATTGTGCACATTGTAAAACTATACTACAATAATTCTGCACATTGTACAAATATACTACAGTAATTGTAAACAATTATTGTAAAAATATTTTACACTAATTGTGCACATTGTAAAAATATACTACAGTAATTGTGCACATTGTATAAATATACTACACTAATTGTGCACATTGTAAAAATATACAACAGTCAGTGTACATTTTATAAATATACTACAGTAATTGTGCACATTGTAAAAATATACTGCAGTAATTGTGCACATTGTAAAAATATACTACAGTAATTGTGCACATTGTAAAAATATACAACAGTCAGTGCACATTGTAAAAATATATTACAGTAATTGTGGACATTGGACAAATATTCTTCAGTAATTGTGCACAATTATTGTAAAACTATTTTACACTAATTGTGCACATTGTTAAAATATACAACAGTCAGTGCACATTGTAAAAATTTACTATAGTAATTGTGCACATTGTAAAAATATACTACAGTAGTTTGCATATTGTAAAAATATACTACAGTAATTGTGCACATTGTAAAAATATACTACAGTCAGTGCACATTGTTAAAATATACTACAGTAATTGTGCACATTGTAAACATATACTACAGTGATTGTGCACATTGTATAAATATACTACAGTGATTGTGCACATTGTAAAAATATACAACAGTCAGTGCACATTGTAAAATATACTACAGTAATTGTGCACATTGTAAAAATATACTACAGTAATTTGCACATTGTAAAAATATACTACAGTAATTGTGCACATTGTAAAAGTATACTACAGTAATTGTGCACATTGTATAAATATACTACAGTAATTGTGCACATTGTAAAAATATGCAACGGTCAGTGTACGTTGTACAAATATACAACACTCATTGTGCACATTGTAAAAATATACAACAGTCAGTGCACATTATAAAAATATACTACAGTAATTGTGCACATTGTAAAAATATACAACAGTCAGTGTACATTGTACAAATATACTACAGTATTTGTGAACATTGTACAAATATACTACAGTAATTGTAAACAATTATTGTAAAAATATTTTACACTAATTGTGCACATTGTAAAACTATACTACAGTAATTGTGCACATTGTACAAATATACTACAGTAATTGTAAACAATTATTGTAAAAATATTTTACACTAATTGTGCACATTGTAAAAATATACTACAGTAATTGTGCACATTGTATAAATATACTACACTAATTGTGCACATTGTAAAAATATACAACAGTCAGTGTACATTTTACAAATATACTACAGTAATTGTGCACATTGTAAAAATATACTGCAGTAATTGTGCACATTGTAAAAATATACTACAGTAATTGTGCACATTGTAAAAATATACAACAGTCAGTGCACATTGTAAAATTATATTACAGTAATTGTGCACATTGGACAAATATACTTCAGTAATTGTGCACAATTATTGTAAAACTATTTTACACTAATTGTGCACATTGTAAAACTATACAACAGTCAGTGCACATTGTAAAAATATATTACAGTAATTGTGAACATTGGACAAATATACTTCAGTAATTGTGCACAATTATTGTAAAACTATTTTACACTAATTGTGCACATTGTAAAAATATACTACAGTAGTTTGCATATTGTAAAAATATACTACAGTAATTGTGCACATTGTAAAAATATACTACAGTCAGTGCACATTGTTAAAATATATTACAGTAATTGTGCACATTGTAAACATATACTACAGTGATTGTGCACATTGTATAAATATACTACAGTAATTGTGCACATTGTAAAAATATACAACAGTCAGTGCACATTGTAAAATATACTACAGTAATTGTGCACATTGTAAAAATATACTACAGTAATTTGCACATTGTAAAAATATGCAACGGTCAGTGTACGTTGTACAAATATACGACACTAATTGTGCACATTGTAAAAATATACAACAGTCAGTGCACATTATAAAAATATACTACAGTAATTGTGCACATTGTAAAAATATACAACAGTCAGTGTACATTGTACAAATATACTACAGTATTTGTGAACATTGTACAAATATACTACAGTAATTGTACACAATTATTGTAAAAATATTTTACACTAATTGTACACATTGTAAAAATATACTACAGTAATTGTGCACATTGTATAAATATACTACACTAATTGTGCACATTGTAAAAATATACAACAGTCAGTGTACATTTTACAAATATAATACAGTAATTGTGCACATTGTAAAAATATACTGCAGTAATTGTGCACATTGTAAAAATATACTACAGTAATTGTGCACATTGTAAAAATATACAACAGTCAGTGCACATTGTAAAAATATATTACAGTAATTGTGCACATTGGACAAATATACTTCAGTAATTGTGCACAATTATTGTAAAACTATTTTACACTAATTGTGCACATTGTAAAACTATACTACAGTAATTGTGCACATTGTATAAATATACTACACTAATTGTGCACATTGTAAAAATATACAACAGTCAGTGTACATTTTACAAATATACTACAGTAATTGTGCACATTGTAAAAATATACTGCAGTAATTGTGAACATTGTACAAATATACTACAGTAATTGTAAACAATTATTGTAAAAATATTTTACACTAATTGTGCACATTGTAAAAATATACTACAGTAATTGTGCACATTGTATAAATATACTACACTAATTGTGCACATTGTAAAAATATACAACAGTCAGTGTACATTTTACAAATATACTACAGTAATTGTGCACATTGTAAAAATATACTGCAGTAATTGTGCACATTGTAAAAATATACTACAGTTATTGTGCACATTGTAAAAATATACAACAGTCAGTGCACATTGTAAAAATATATTACAGTAATTGTGCACATTGGACAAATATACTTCAGTAATTGTGCACAATTATTGTAAAACTATTTTACACTAATTGTGCACATTGTTAAAATATACAACAGTCAGTGCACATTGTAAAAATTTACTATAGTAATTGTGCACATTGTAAAAATATACTACAGTAATTGTGCACATTGTTAAAATATTTTACACTAATTGTGCACATTGTAAAACTATACTACAGTAATTGTGCACATTGTATAAATATACTACACTAATTGTGCACATTGTAAAAATATACTGCAGTAATTGTGAACATTGTAAAAATATACTACAGTTATTGTGCACATTGTAAAAATATACAACAGTCAGTGTACAGTTTACAAATATACTACAGTAATTGTAAACAATTATTGTAAAAATATTTTACACTAATTGTGCACATTGTAAAAATATACTACAGTAATTGTGCACATTGTATAAATATACTACACTAATTGTGCACATTGTAAAAATATACAACAGTCAGTGTACATTTTACAAATATACTACAGTAATTGTGCACATTGTAAAAATATACTGCAGTAATTGTGCACATTGTAAAAATATACTACAGTTATTGTGCACATTGTAAAAATATACAACAGTCAGTGTACATTTTACAAATATACTACAGTAATTGTGCACATTGTAAAAATATACTGCAGTAATTGTGCACATTGTAAAAATATACTACAGTAATTGTGCACATTGTTAAAATATTTTACACTAATTGAGCACATTGTAAAAATGTACTACAGTAATTGTGCACATTGTAAAACTATATTACAATAATTGTGCACATTGTACAAATATACTACAGTGATTGTAAACAATTATTGTAAAAATATTTTACACTAATTGTGCACATTGTAAAACTATACTACAGTAATTGTGCACATTGTAAAAATATACAACAGTCAGTGTACATTTTACAAATATACTACAGTAATTGTGCACATTGTATAAATATACTACACTAAATGTGCACATTGTAAAAATATTTAACATTAATTGAGCACATTGTAAAAATGTACTACAGTAATTGTGCACATTGTAAAACTATACTACAATAATTCTGCACATTGTACAAATATACTACAGTAATTGTAAACAATTATTGTAAAAATATTTTACACTAATTGTGCACATTGTAAAAATATACTACAGTAATTGTGCACATTGTATAAATATACTACACTAATTGTGCACATTGTAAAAATATACAACAGTCAGTGTACATTTTATAAATATACTACAGTAATTGTGCACATTGTAAAAATATACTGCAGTAATTGTGCACATTGTAAAAATATACTACAGTAATTGTGCACATTGTAAAAATATACAACAGTCAGTGCACATTGTAAAAATATATTACAGTAATTGTGGACATTGGACAAATATTCTTCAGTAATTGTGCACAATTATTGTAAAACTATTTTACACTAATTGTGCACATTGTAAAAATATACAACAGTCAGTGCACATTGTAAAAATTTACTATAGTAATTGTGCACATTGTAAAAATATACTACAGTAGTTTGCATATTGTAAACATATACTACAGTAATTGTGCACATTGTAAAAATATACTACAGTCAGTGCACATTGTTAAAATATACTACAGTAATTGTGCACATTGTAAACATATACTACAGTGATTGTGCACATTGTATAAATATACTACAGTAATTGTGCACATTGTAAAAATATACAACAGTCAGTGCACATTGTAAAATATACTACAGTAATTGTGCACATTGTAAAAATATACTACAGTAATTTGCACATTGTAAAAATATACTACAGTAATTGTGCACATTGTAAAAGTATGCTACAGTAATTGTGCACATTGTATAAATATACTACAGTAATTGTGCACATTGTAAAAATATGCAACGGTCAGTGCACATTATAAAAATATACTACAGTAATTGTGCACATTGTAAAAATATAAAACAGTCAGTGTACATTGTACAAATATACAACACTCATTGTGCACATTGTAAAAATATACAACAGTCAGTGCACATTATAAAAATATACTACAGTAATTGTGCACATTGTAAAAATATAAAACAGTCAGTGTACATTGTACAAATATACTACAGTATTTGTGAACATTGTACAAATATACTACAGTAATTGTAAACAATTATTGTAAAAATATTTTACACTAATTGTGCACATTGTAAAACTATACTACAGTAATTGTGCACATTGTACAAATATACTACAGTAATTGTAAACAATTATTGTAAAAATATTTTACACTAATTGTGCACATTGTAAAAATATACTACAGTAATTGTGCACATTGTATAAATATACTACACTAATTGTGCACATTGTAAAAATATACAACAGTCAGTGTACATTTTACAAATATACTACAGTAATTGTGCACATTGTAAAAATATACTGCAGTAATTGTGCACATTGTAAAAATATACTACAGTAATTGTGCACATTGTAAAAATATACAACAGTCAGTGCACATTGTAAAATTATATTACAGTAATTGTGCACATTGGACAAATATACTTCAGTAATTGTGCACAATTATTGTAAAACTATTTTACACTAATTGTGCACATTGTAAAACTATACAACAGTCAGTGCACATTGTAAAAATATATTACAGTAATTGTGAACATTGGACAAATATACTTCAGTAATTGTGCACAATTATTGTAAAACTATTTTACACTAATTGTGCACATTGTAAAAATATACTACAGTAGTTTGCATATTGTAAAAATATACTACAGTAATTGTGCACATTGTAAAAATATACTACAGTCAGTGCACATTGTTAAAATATATTACAGTAATTGTGCACATTGTAAACATATACTACAGTGATTGTGCACATTGTATAAATATACTACAGTAATTGTGCACATTGTAAAAATATACAACAGTCAGTGCACATTGTAAAATATACTACAGTAATTGTGCACATTGTAAAAATATACTACAGTAATTTGCACATTGTAAAAATATGCAACGGTCAGTGTACGTTGTACAAATATACGACACTAATTGTGCACATTGTAAAAATATACAACAGTCAGTGCACATTATAAAAATATACTACAGTAATTGTGCACATTGTAAAAATATACAACAGTCAGTGTACATTGTACAAATATACTACAGTATTGTCACGATGCCGGCTGGCAGGTAGTGGACCCTCTGTGCCAGAGAGGGATTGGCGTGGACCGTGCTAGTGGACCGGTTCTAAGCCACTACTGGTTTTCACCAGAGCCCGCCGCAAAGCGGGATGGTCTTGCTGCGGCGGTAGTGACCAGGTCGTATCCACTAGCAACGGCTCACCTCTCTGGCTGCTGAAGATAGGCGCGGTACAAGGGAGTAGGCAGAAGCAAGGTCGGACGTAGCAGAAGGTCGGGGCAGGCAGCAAGGATCGTAGTCAGGGGCAACGGCAGAAGGTCTGGAAACACAGGCAAGGAACACACAAGGAACGCTTTCACTGGCACTAAGGCAACAAGATCCGGCAAGGGAGTGCAAGGGAAGTGAGGTAATATAGGGAAGTGCACAGGTGAAAACCCTAATTGGAACCACTGCGCCAATCAGCGGCGCAGTGGCCCTTTAAATCGCAGAGACCCGGCGCGCGCGCGCCCTAGGGAGCGGGGCCGCGCGCGCCGGGACAGAACAGACGGGGAGCGAGTCAGGTAGGGGAGCCGGGGTGCGCATCGCGAGCGGGCGCTACCCGCATCGCGAATCGCATCCCGGCTGGCAGCAGGATCGCAGCGCCCCGGGTCAGAGGACGTGACCGGAGCGCTGCAGCGGAGGGAGTGAAGCGAGCGCTCCGGGGAGGAGCGGGGACCCGGAGCGCTCGGCGTAACAGTACCCCCCCCCTTGGGTCTCCCCCTCTTCTTGGAGCCTGAGAACCTGAGGAGCAGACTTTTGTCAAGGATGTTGTCCTCAGGTTCCCAGGATCTCTCTTCAGGACCACAACCCTCCCAGTCTACTAAAAAAAAATTTTTCCCTCTGACCTTTTTGGCAGCCAAAATTTCCTTGACCGAGAAGACGTCCGAGGAGCCGGAAACAGGAGTGGGAGGAACAGATTTGGGAGAAAAACGGTTGAGGATGAGTGGTTTGAGAAGAGAGACGTGAAAGGCATTAGGGATACGAAGAGAAGGAGGAAGAAGAAGTTTATAAGAGACAGGATTAATTTGACACAAAATTTTGAAAGGACCAAGATAGCGTGGTCCCAACTTGTAGCTAGGGACACGGAAGCGGACATATTTAGCGGAGAGCCATACCTTGTCTCCAGGGGAAAAAACGGGGGGAGCTCTTCTTTTCTTATCCGCGAACCTCTTCATGCGTGAAGAAGCCTGTAAGAGAGAATTTTGGGTCTCTCTCCATATAATGGAAAGGTCACGAGAAATTTCATCCACAGCGGGCAGACCAGAGGGCAAGGGGGTAGGGAGGGGGGGAAGAGGGTGACGGCCGTACACCACGAAAAATGGGGATTTGGAGGAAGATTCAGAGACCCTGAAGTTATACGAAAATTCGGCCCATGGAAGGAGATCTGCCCAGTCATCCTGGCGGGAGGAAACAAAATGTCGCAAATAATCACCCAGGATCTGGTTAATTCTTTCTACTTGTCCATTGGACTGGGGATGATATGCAGAGGAAAAATTTAATTTAATCTTGAGTTGTTTACAGAGAGCCCTCCAGAATTTAGACACGAATTGGACCCCTCTATCCGAGACAATCTGCGTAGGCAACCCGTGAAGACGAAAAATGTGTACAAAAAATTGTTTAGCCAACTGAGGCGCAGAAGGAAGACCAGGAAGAGGGATGAAATGTGCCATTTTGGAGAATCGATCAACGACCACCCAAATAACGGTGTTGCCACGGGAAGGGGGTAAATCAGTAATAAAATCCATACCAATCAGAGACCAAGGCTGTTCGGGGACAGGCAGAGGATGAAGAAAACCAGCGGGCTTCTGGCGAGGAGTCTTATCCCGGGCACAGATAGTGCAGGCTCGCACAAAGTCCCCAACATCCGTCTCCAGAGTCGGCCACCAATAGAAGCGGGAGATGAGTTGCACAGATTTCTTGATGCCCGCATGACCTGCGAGATGGGAGGAGTGACCCCATTTGAGGATTCCGAGGCGTTGGCGTGGAGAAACAAAGGTCTTTCCTGGAGGAGTCTGCCTGATGGAGGCAGGAGAAGTGGAGATCAGGCAGTCAGGTGGAATGATGTGTTGCGGAGGGAGATCAACTTCTGAGGCATCCGAGGAACGAGAGAGAGCATCGGCCCTAATGTTCTTATCGGCAGGACGAAAGTGAATCTCAAAATTAAATCGGGCAAAGAACAGAGACCACCGGGCCTGGCGAGGATTCAGCCGTTGGGCCGACTGGAGGTAGGAGAGGTTCTTGTGGTCGGTGTAGATAATAACAGGAAATCTTGATCCCTCCAGCAGATGCCTCCATTCCTCAAGTGCTAATTTAATGGCTAGAAGCTCTCGATCCCCAATGGAGTAGTTCCTCTCCGCTGGAGAGAAGGTCCTAGAGAAAAAACCACAAGTGACAGCATGCCCGGAAGGATTTTTTTGTAGGAGAACAGCTCCAGCTCCTACTGAGGAGGCATCAACCTCCAATAGGAAGGGTTTGGAAGGGTCAGGTCTGGAGAGCACGGGAGCCGAAGAAAAGGCAGACTTGAGTCGTTTAAAGGAGTCTTCTGCTTGAGGAGGCCAGGACTTGGGATCAGCATTTTTCTTGGTTAAAGCCACGATAGGAGCCACAATGGTAGAAAAATGTGGAATAAATTGCCTGTAATAATTGGCGAACCCCAAAAAGCGTTGGATAGCACGGAGTCCGGAGGGGCGTGGCCAATTTAAGACGGCAGAGAGTTTGTCTGGATCCATCTGTAGTCCCTGGCCAGAGACCAAATATCCTAGAAAAGGAAGAGATTGGCATTCAAACAGACATTTCTCAATTTTGGCATAGAGTTGGTTGTCACGAAGTCTCTGAAGAACCATACGGACATGCTGGCGGTGTTCTTCTAGATTGGCAGAAAAAATTAGGATATCGTCCAGATATACCACAACACAGGAGTATAACAGATCACGAAAAATTTCATTGACAAAGTCTTGGAAGACGGCAGGGGCATTGCACAGTCCAAAGGGCATGACCAGATACTCAAAGTGTCCATCTCTGGTGTTAAATGCCGTTTTCCACTCGTCCCCCTCTCTGATGCGGATGAGGTTATAGGCGCCTCTTAAGTCCAATTTAGTGAAGATGTGGGCACCTTGGAGGCGATCAAAGAGTTCAGAGATGAGGGGTAAGGGGTAGCGGTTCTTAACCGTGATTTTATTAAGACCGCGGTAGTCAATGCAAGGACGTAGGGAGCCATCTTTTTTGGACACAAAGAAAAATCCGGCTCCGGCAGGAGAGGAGGATTTACGGATAAAGCCCTTTTTTAGATTCTCCTGGACGTATTCGGACATGGCAAGAGTCTCTGGGGCAGAGAGAGGATAAATTCTGCCCCGGGGTGGAGTAGTACCCGGGAGGAGGTCGATAGGGCAATCATAAGGCCTGTGAGGAGGTAGAGTCTCAGCTTGTTTTTTGCAGAAAACATCCGCGAAGTCCATATAGGCCTTAGGGAGACCGGTTACTGGAGGAACCACAGAGTTACGGCAAGGGTTACTGGGAACCGGTTTTAGACAGTTCTTGGAACAAGAGGACCCCCAACTCTTGATCTCCCCAGTGGACCAATCCAGGGTTGGGGAATGAAGTTGAAGCCAGGGAAGTCCAAGGAGAATCTCCGAGGTGCAATTGGGGAGGACCAAAAGTTCAATCCTCTCATGATGAGATCCGATGCTCATAAGAAGGGGCTCCGTGCGGAAACGTATGGTACAGTCCAATCTTTCATTATTTACACAATTGATGTAGAGGGGTCTGGCGAGACTGGTCACTGGGATGTTGAACCTGTTGACGAGAGAGGCCAAAATAAAATTTCCTGCAGATCCAGAGTCCAAGAAGGCCACTGTAGAGAAGGAGAAGGCAGAGGCAGACATCCGCACAGGCACAGTAAGACGTGGAGAAGCAGAGTAGACATCAAGGACTGTCTCACCTTTGTGCGGAGTCAGCGTACGTCTTTCCAGGCGGGGAGGACGGATAGGACAATCCCTCAGGAAGTGTTCGGTACTAGCACAGTACAGGCAGAGGTTCTCCATACGGCGTCGTGTCCTCTCTTGAGGTGTCAGGCGAGACCGGTCGACCTGCATAGCCTCCACGGCGGGAGGCACAGGAACAGATTGCAGGGGACCAGAGGAGAGAGGAGCCGAGGAGACGAAACGCCTCGTGCGAACAGAGTCCATATCTTGGCGGAGTTCCTGACGCCTTTCAGAAAAACGCATGTCAATGCGAGTGGCTAGGTGAATAAGTTCATGTAGATTAGCAGGAATTTCTCGTGCGGCCAGAACATCTTTAATGTTGCTGGATAGGCCTTTTTTGAAGGTCGCGCAGAGGGCCTCATTATTCCAGGACAATTCTGAAGCAAGTGTACGGAATTGTACGGCATACTCGCCAACGGAAGAATTACCCTGGACCAGGTTCAACAGGGCAGTCTCAGCAGAAGAGGCTCGGGCAGGTTCCTCAAAGACACTTCGGATTTCCGAGAAGAAGGAGTGTACAGAGGCAGTGACGGGGTCATTGCGGTCCCAGAGCGGTGTGGCCCATGACAGGGCTTTTCCGGACAGAAGACTGACTACGAAAGCCACCTTAGACCTTTCAGTGGGAAACAGGTCCGACATCATCTCCAGATGCAGGGAACATTGGGAAAGAAAGCCACGGCAAAACTTAGAGTCCCCATCAAATTTATCCGGCAAGGATAAGCGTATCCCAGGAGCGGCCACTCGCTGCGGAGGAGGTGCAGGAGCTGGCGGAGGAGATGACTGCTGAAGCTGTGGTAGCAACTGTTGTAGCATAACGGTCAGTTGAGACAGCTGTTGGCCTTGTTGCGCTATCTGTTGTGACTGCTGGGCGACCACCGTGGTGAGGTCAGCGACAACTGGCAGAGGAACTTCAGCGGGATCCATGGCCGGATCTACTGTCACGATGCCGGCTGGCAGGTAGTGGACCCTCTGTGCCAGAGAGGGATTGGCGTGGACCGTGCTAGTGGACCGGTTCTAAGCCACTACTGGTTTTCACCAGAGCCCGCCGCAAAGCGGGATGGTCTTGCTGCGGCGGTAGTGACCAGGTCGTATCCACTAGCAACGGCTCACCTCTCTGGCTGCTGAAGATAGGCGCGGTACAAGGGAGTAGGCAGAAGCAAGGTCGGACGTAGCAGAAGGTCGGGGCAGGCAGCAAGGATCGTAGTCAGGGGCAACGGCAGAAGGTCTGGAAACACAGGCAAGGAACACACAAGGAACGCTTTCACTGGCACTAAGGCAACAAGATCCGGCTAGGGAGTGCAAGGGAAGTGAGGTAATATAGGGAAGTGCACAGGTGAAAACCCTAATTGGAACCACTGCGCCAATCAGCGGCGCAGTGGCCCTTTAAATCGCAGAGACCCGGCGCGCGCGCGCCCTAGGGAGCGGGGCCGCGCGCGCCGGGACAGAACAGACGGGGAGCGAGTCAGGTAGGGGAGCCGGGGTGCGCATCGCGAGCGGGCGCTACCCGCATCGCGAATCGCATCCCGGCTGGCAGCAGGATCGCAGCGCCCCGGGTCAGAGGACGTGACCGGAGCGCTGCAGCGGAGGGAGTGAAGCGAGCGCTCCGGGGAGGAGCGGGGACCCGGAGCGCTCGGCGTAACAAGTATTTGTGAACATTGTACAAATATACTACAGTAATTGTACACAATTATTGTAAAAATATTTTACACTAATTGTACACATTGTAAAAATATACTACAGTAATTGTGCACATTGTATAAATATACTACACTAATTGTGCACATTGTAAAAATATACAACAGTCAGTGTACATTTTACAAATATACTACAGTAATTGTGCACATTGTAAAAATATACTGCAGTAATTGTGCACATTGTAAAAATATACTACAGTAATTGTGCACATTGTTAAAATATTTTACACTAATTGAGCACATTGTAAAAATGTACTACAGTAATTGTGCACATTGTAAAACTATATTACAATAATTGTGCACATTGTACAAATATACTACAGTGATTGTAAACAATTATTGTAAAAATATTTTACACTAATTGTGCACATTGTAAAACTATACTACAGTAATTGTGCACATTGTAAAAATATACAACAGTCAGTGTACATTTTACAAATATACTACAGTAATTGTGCACATTGTATAAATATACTACACTAAATGTGCACATTGTAAAAATATTTAACATTAATTGAGCACATTGTAAAAATGTACTACAGTAATTGTGCACATTGTAAAACTATACTACAATAATTCTGCACATTGTACAAATATACTACAGTAATTGTAAACAATTATTGTAAAAATATTTTACACTAATTGTGCACATTGTAAAAATATACTACAGTAATTGTGCACATTGTATAAATATACTACACTAATTGTGCACATTGTAAAAATATACAACAGTCAGTGTACATTTTATAAATATACTACAGTAATTGTGCACATTGTAAAAATATACTGCAGTAATTGTGCACATTGTAAAAATATACTACAGTAATTGTGCACATTGTAAAAATATACAACAGTCAGTGCACATTGTAAAAATATATTACAGTAATTGTGGACATTGGACAAATATTCTTCAGTAATTGTGCACAATTATTGTAAAACTATTTTACACTAATTGTGCACATTGTAAAAATATACAACAGTCAGTGCACATTGTAAAAATTTACTATAGTAATTGTGCACATTGTAAAAATATACTACAGTAGTTTGCATATTGTAAAAATATACTACAGTAATTGTGCACATTGTAAAAATATACTACAGTCAGTGCACATTGTTAAAATATACTACAGTAATTGTGCACATTGTAAACATATACTACAGTGATTGTGCACATTGTATAAATATACTACAGTAATTGTGCACATTGTAAAAATATACAACAGTCAGTGCACATTGTAAAATATACTACAGTAATTGTGCACATTGTAAAAATATACTACAGTAATTTGCACATTGTAAAAATATACTACAGTAATTGTGCACATTGTAAAAGTATGCTACAGTAATTGTGCACATTGTATAAATATACTACAGTAATTGTGCACATTGTAAAAATATGCAACGGTCAGTGCACATTATAAAAATATACTACAGTAATTGTGCACATTGTAAAAATATAAAACAGTCAGTGTACATTGTACAAATATACAACACTCATTGTGCACATTGTAAAAATATACAACAGTCAGTGCACATTATAAAAATATACTACAGTAATTGTGCACATTGTAAAAATATAAAACAGTCAGTGTACATTGTACAAATATACTACAGTATTTGTGAACATTGTACAAATATACTACAGTAATTGTAAACAATTATTGTAAAAATATTTTACACTAATTGTGCACATTGTAAAACTATACTACAGTAATTGTGCACATTGTACAAATATACTACAGTAATTGTAAACAATTATTGTAAAAATATTTTACACTAATTGTGCACATTGTAAAAATATACTACAGTAATTGTGCACATTGTATAAATATACTACACTAATTGTGCACATTGTAAAAATATACAACAGTCAGTGTACATTTTACAAATATACTACAGTAATTGTGCACATTGTAAAAATATACTGCAGTAATTGTGCACATTGTAAAAATATACTACAGTAATTGTGCACATTGTAAAAATATACAACAGTCAGTGCACATTGTAAAATTATATTACAGTAATTGTGCACATTGGACAAATATACTTCAGTAATTGTGCACAATTATTGTAAAACTATTTTACACTAATTGTGCACATTGTAAAACTATACAACAGTCAGTGCACATTGTAAAAATATATTACAGTAATTGTGAACATTGGACAAATATACTTCAGTAATTGTGCACAATTATTGTAAAACTATTTTACACTAATTGTGCACATTGTAAAAATATACTACAGTAGTTTGCATATTGTAAAAATATACTACAGTAATTGTGCACATTGTAAAAATATACTACAGTCAGTGCACATTGTTAAAATATATTACAGTAATTGTGCACATTGTAAACATATACTACAGTGATTGTGCACATTGTATAAATATACTACAGTAATTGTGCACATTGTAAAAATATACAACAGTCAGTGCACATTGTAAAATATACTACAGTAATTGTGCACATTGTAAAAATATACTACAGTAATTTGCACATTGTAAAAATATGCAACGGTCAGTGTACGTTGTACAAATATACGACACTAATTGTGCACATTGTAAAAATATACAACAGTCAGTGCACATTATAAAAATATACTACAGTAATTGTGCACATTGTAAAAATATACAACAGTCAGTGTACATTGTACAAATATACTACAGTATTGTCACGATGCCGGCTGGCAGGTAGTGGACCCTCTGTGCCAGAGAGGGATTGGCGTGGACCGTGCTAGTGGACCGGTTCTAAGCCACTACTGGTTTTCACCAGAGCCCGCCGCAAAGCGGGATGGTCTTGCTGCGGCGGTAGTGACCAGGTCGTATCCACTAGCAACGGCTCACCTCTCTGGCTGCTGAAGATAGGCGCGGTACAAGGGAGTAGGCAGAAGCAAGGTCGGACGTAGCAGAAGGTCGGGGCAGGCAGCAAGGATCGTAGTCAGGGGCAACGGCAGAAGGTCTGGAAACACAGGCAAGGAACACACAAGGAACGCTTTCACTGGCACTAAGGCAACAAGATCCGGCAAGGGAGTGCAAGGGAAGTGAGGTAATATAGGGAAGTGCACAGGTGAAAACCCTAATTGGAACCACTGCGCCAATCAGCGGCGCAGTGGCCCTTTAAATCGCAGAGACCCGGCGCGCGCGCGCCCTAGGGAGCGGGGCCGCGCGCGCCGGGACAGAACAGACGGGGAGCGAGTCAGGTAGGGGAGCCGGGGTGCGCATCGCGAGCGGGCGCTACCCGCATCGCGAATCGCATCCCGGCTGGCAGCAGGATCGCAGCGCCCCGGGTCAGAGGACGTGACCGGAGCGCTGCAGCGGAGGGAGTGAAGCGAGCGCTCCGGGGAGGAGCGGGGACCCGGAGCGCTCGGCGTAACAGTACCCCCCCCCTTGGGTCTCCCCCTCTTCTTGGAGCCTGAGAACCTGAGGAGCAGACTTTTGTCAAGGATGTTGTCCTCAGGTTCCCAGGATCTCTCTTCAGGACCACAACCCTCCCAGTCTACTAAAAAAAAATTTTTCCCTCTGACCTTTTTGGCAGCCAAAATTTCCTTGACCGAGAAGACGTCCGAGGAGCCGGAAACAGGAGTGGGAGGAACAGATTTGGGAGAAAAACGGTTGAGGATGAGTGGTTTGAGAAGAGAGACGTGAAAGGCATTAGGGATACGAAGAGAAGGAGGAAGAAGAAGTTTATAAGAGACAGGATTAATTTGACACAAAATTTTGAAAGGACCAAGATAGCGTGGTCCCAACTTGTAGCTAGGGACACGGAAGCGGACATATTTAGCGGAGAGCCATACCTTGTCTCCAGGGGAAAAAACGGGGGGAGCTCTTCTTTTCTTATCCGCGAACCTCTTCATGCGTGAAGAAGCCTGTAAGAGAGAATTTTGGGTCTCTCTCCATATAATGGAAAGGTCACGAGAAATTTCATCCACAGCGGGCAGACCAGAGGGCAAGGGGGTAGGGAGGGGGGGAAGAGGGTGACGGCCGTACACCACGAAAAATGGGGATTTGGAGGAAGATTCAGAGACCCTGAAGTTATACGAAAATTCGGCCCATGGAAGGAGATCTGCCCAGTCATCCTGGCGGGAGGAAACAAAATGTCGCAAATAATCACCCAGGATCTGGTTAATTCTTTCTACTTGTCCATTGGACTGGGGATGATATGCAGAGGAAAAATTTAATTTAATCTTGAGTTGTTTACAGAGAGCCCTCCAGAATTTAGACACGAATTGGACCCCTCTATCCGAGACAATCTGCGTAGGCAACCCGTGAAGACGAAAAATGTGTACAAAAAATTGTTTAGCCAACTGAGGCGCAGAAGGAAGACCAGGAAGAGGGATGAAATGTGCCATTTTGGAGAATCGATCAACGACCACCCAAATAACGGTGTTGCCACGGGAAGGGGGTAAATCAGTAATAAAATCCATACCAATCAGAGACCAAGGCTGTTCGGGGACAGGCAGAGGATGAAGAAAACCAGCGGGCTTCTGGCGAGGAGTCTTATCCCGGGCACAGATAGTGCAGGCTCGCACAAAGTCCCCAACATCCGTCTCCAGAGTCGGCCACCAATAGAAGCGGGAGATGAGTTGCACAGATTTCTTGATGCCCGCATGACCTGCGAGATGGGAGGAGTGACCCCATTTGAGGATTCCGAGGCGTTGGCGTGGAGAAACAAAGGTCTTTCCTGGAGGAGTCTGCCTGATGGAGGCAGGAGAAGTGGAGATCAGGCAGTCAGGTGGAATGATGTGTTGCGGAGGGAGATCAACTTCTGAGGCATCCGAGGAACGAGAGAGAGCATCGGCCCTAATGTTCTTATCGGCAGGACGAAAGTGAATCTCAAAATTAAATCGGGCAAAGAACAGAGACCACCGGGCCTGGCGAGGATTCAGCCGTTGGGCCGACTGGAGGTAGGAGAGGTTCTTGTGGTCGGTGTAGATAATAACAGGAAATCTTGATCCCTCCAGCAGATGCCTCCATTCCTCAAGTGCTAATTTAATGGCTAGAAGCTCTCGATCCCCGATGGAGTAGTTCCTCTCCGCTGGAGAGAAGGTCCTAGAGAAAAAACCACAAGTGACAGCATGCCCGGAAGGATTTTTTTGTAGGAGAACAGCTCCAGCTCCTACTGAGGAGGCATCAACCTCCAATAGGAAGGGTTTGGAAGGGTCAGGTCTGGAGAGCACGGGAGCCGAAGAAAAGGCAGACTTGAGTCGTTTAAAGGAGTCTTCTGCTTGAGGAGGCCAGGACTTGGGATCAGCATTTTTCTTGGTTAAAGCCACGATAGGAGCCACAATGGTAGAAAAATGTGGAATAAATTGCCTGTAATAATTGGCGAACCCCAAAAAGCGTTGGATAGCACGGAGTCCGGAGGGGCGTGGCCAATTTAAGACGGCAGAGAGTTTGTCTGGATCCATCTGTAGTCCCTGGCCAGAGACCAAATATCCTAGAAAAGGAAGAGATTGGCATTCAAACAGACATTTCTCAATTTTGGCATAGAGTTGGTTGTCACGAAGTCTCTGAAGAACCATACGGACATGCTGGCGGTGTTCTTCTAGATTGGCAGAAAAAATTAGGATATCGTCCAGATATACCACAACACAGGAGTATAACAGATCACGAAAAATTTCATTGACAAAGTCTTGGAAGACGGCAGGGGCATTGCACAGTCCAAAGGGCATGACCAGATACTCAAAGTGTCCATCTCTGGTGTTAAATGCCGTTTTCCACTCGTCCCCCTCTCTGATGCGGATGAGGTTATAGGCGCCTCTTAAGTCCAATTTAGTGAAGATGTGGGCACCTTGGAGGCGATCAAAGAGTTCAGAGATGAGGGGTAAGGGGTAGCGGTTCTTAACCGTGATTTTATTAAGACCGCGGTAGTCAATGCAAGGACGTAGGGAGCCATCTTTTTTGGACACAAAGAAAAATCCGGCTCCGGCAGGAGAGGAGGATTTACGGATAAAGCCCTTTTTTAGATTCTCCTGGACGTATTCGGACATGGCAAGAGTCTCTGGGGCAGAGAGAGGATAAATTCTGCCCCGGGGTGGAGTAGTACCCGGGAGGAGGTCGATAGGGCAATCATAAGGCCTGTGAGGAGGTAGAGTCTCAGCTTGTTTTTTGCAGAAAACATCCGCGAAGTCCATATAGGCCTTAGGGAGACCGGTTACTGGAGGAACCACAGAGTTACGGCAAGGGTTACTGGGAACCGGTTTTAGACAGTTCTTGGAACAAGAGGACCCCCAACTCTTGATCTCCCCAGTGGACCAATCCAGGGTTGGGGAATGAAGTTGAAGCCAGGGAAGTCCAAGGAGAATCTCCGAGGTGCAATTGGGGAGGACCAAAAGTTCAATCCTCTCATGATGAGATCCGATGCTCATAAGAAGGGGCTCCGTGCGGAAACGTATGGTACAGTCCAATCTTTCATTATTTACACAATTGATGTAGAGGGGTCTGGCGAGACTGGTCACTGGGATGTTGAACCTGTTGACGAGAGAGGCCAAAATAAAATTTCCTGCAGATCCAGAGTCCAAGAAGGCCACTGTAGAGAAGGAGAAGGCAGAGGCAGACATCCGCACAGGCACAGTAAGACGTGGAGAAGCAGAGTAGACATCAAGGACTGTCTCACCTTTGTGCGGAGTCAGCGTACGTCTTTCCAGGCGGGGAGGACGGATAGGACAATCCCTCAGGAAGTGTTCGGTACTAGCACAGTACAGGCAGAGGTTCTCCATACGGCGTCGTGTCCTCTCTTGAGGTGTCAGGCGAGACCGGTCGACCTGCATAGCCTCCACGGCGGGAGGCACAGGAACAGATTGCAGGGGACCAGAGGAGAGAGGAGCCGAGGAGACGAAACGCCTCGTGCGAACAGAGTCCATATCTTGGCGGAGTTCCTGACGCCTTTCAGAAAAACGCATGTCAATGCGAGTGGCTAGGTGAATAAGTTCATGTAGATTAGCAGGAATTTCTCGTGCGGCCAGAACATCTTTAATGTTGCTGGATAGGCCTTTTTTGAAGGTCGCGCAGAGGGCCTCATTATTCCAGGACAATTCTGAAGCAAGTGTACGGAATTGTACGGCATACTCGCCAACGGAAGAATTACCCTGGACCAGGTTCAACAGGGCAGTCTCAGCAGAAGAGGCTCGGGCAGGTTCCTCAAAGACACTTCGGATTTCCGAGAAGAAGGAGTGTACAGAGGCAGTGACGGGGTCATTGCGGTCCCAGAGCGGTGTGGCCCATGACAGGGCTTTTCCGGACAGAAGACTGACTACGAAAGCCACCTTAGACCTTTCAGTGGGAAACAGGTCCGACATCATCTCCAGATGCAGGGAACATTGGGAAAGAAAGCCACGGCAAAACTTAGAGTCCCCATCAAATTTATCCGGCAAGGATAAGCGTATCCCAGGAGCGGCCACTCGCTGCGGAGGAGGTGCAGGAGCTGGCGGAGGAGATGACTGCTGAAGCTGTGGTAGCAACTGTTGTAGCATAACGGTCAGTTGAGACAGCTGTTGGCCTTGTTGCGCTATCTGTTGTGACTGCTGGGCGACCACCGTGGTGAGGTCAGCGACAACTGGCAGAGGAACTTCAGCGGGATCCATGGCCGGATCTACTGTCACGATGCCGGCTGGCAGGTAGTGGACCCTCTGTGCCAGAGAGGGATTGGCGTGGACCGTGCTAGTGGACCGGTTCTAAGCCACTACTGGTTTTCACCAGAGCCCGCCGCAAAGCGGGATGGTCTTGCTGCGGCGGTAGTGACCAGGTCGTATCCACTAGCAACGGCTCACCTCTCTGGCTGCTGAAGATAGGCGCGGTACAAGGGAGTAGGCAGAAGCAAGGTCGGACGTAGCAGAAGGTCGGGGCAGGCAGCAAGGATCGTAGTCAGGGGCAACGGCAGAAGGTCTGGAAACACAGGCAAGGAACACACAAGGAACGCTTTCACTGGCACTAAGGCAACAAGATCCGGCTAGGGAGTGCAAGGGAAGTGAGGTAATATAGGGAAGTGCACAGGTGAAAACCCTAATTGGAACCACTGCGCCAATCAGCGGCGCAGTGGCCCTTTAAATCGCAGAGACCCGGCGCGCGCGCGCCCTAGGGAGCGGGGCCGCGCGCGCCGGGACAGAACAGACGGGGAGCGAGTCAGGTAGGGGAGCCGGGGTGCGCATCGCGAGCGGGCGCTACCCGCATCGCGAATCGCATCCCGGCTGGCAGCAGGATCGCAGCGCCCCGGGTCAGAGGACGTGACCGGAGCGCTGCAGCGGAGGGAGTGAAGCGAGCGCTCCGGGGAGGAGCGGGGACCCGGAGCGCTCGGCGTAACAAGTATTTGTGAACATTGTACAAATATACTACAGTAATTGTACACAATTATTGTAAAAATATTTTACACTAATTGTACACATTGTAAAAATATACTACAGTAATTGTGCACATTGTATAAATATACTACACTAATTGTGCACATTGTAAAAATATACAACAGTCAGTGTACATTTTACAAATATAATACAGTAATTGTGCACATTGTAAAAATATACTGCAGTAATTGTGCACATTGTAAAAATATACTACAGTAATTGTGCACATTGTAAAAATATACAACAGTCAGTGCACATTGTAAAAATATATTACAGTAATTGTGCACATTGGACAAATATACTTCAGTAATTGTGCACAATTATTGTAAAACTATTTTACACTAATTGTGCACATTGTAAAAATATACTACAGTAGTTTGCATATTGTAAAAATATACTACAGTAATTGTGCACATTGTAAAAATATACTACAGTCAGTGCACATTGTTAAAATATATTACAGTAATTGTGCACATTGTAAACATATACTACAGTGATTGTGCACATTGTATAAATATACTACAGTAATTGTGCACATTGTAAAAATATACAACAGTCAGTGCACATTGTAAAATATACTACAGTAATTGTGCACATTGTAAAAATATACTACAGTAATTTGCACATTGTAAAAATATGCAACGGTCAGTGTACGTTGTACAAATATACGACACTAATTGTGCACATTGTAAAAATATACAACAGTCAGTGCACATTATAAAAATATACTACAGTAATTGTGCACATTGTAAAAATATACAACAGTCAGTGTACATTGTACAAATATACTACAGTATTTGTGAACATTGTACAAATATACTACAGTAATTGTACACAATTATTGTAAAAATATTTTACACTAATTGTACACATTGTAAAAATATACTACAGTAATTGTGCACATTGTATAAATATACTACACTAATTGTGCACATTGTAAAAATATACAACAGTCAGTGCACATTGTAAAAATATATTACAGTAATTGTGCACATTGGACAAATATACTTCAGTAATTGTGCACAATTATTGTAAAACTATTTTACACTAATTGTGCACATTGTTAAAATATACAACAGTCAGTGCACATTGTAAAAATTTACTATAGTAATTGTGCACATTGTAAAAATATACTACAGTAATTGTGCACATTGTTAAAATATTTTACACTAATTGTGCACATTGTAAAACTATACTACAGTAATTGTGCACATTGTATAAATATACTACACTAATTGTGCACATTGTAAAAATATACTGCAGTAATTGTGAACATTGTAAAAATATACTACAGTTATTGTGCACATTGTAAAAATATACAACAGTCAGTGTACAGTTTACAAATATACTACAGTAATTGTAAACAATTATTGTAAAAATATTTTACACTAATTGTGCACATTGTAAAAATATACTACAGTAATTGTGCACATTGTATAAATATACTACACTAATTGTGCACATTGTAAAAATATACAACAGTCAGTGTACATTTTACAAATATACTACAGTAATTGTGCACATTGTAAAAATATACTGCAGTAATTGTGCACATTGTAAAAATATACTACAGTTATTGTGCACATTGTAAAAATATACAACAGTCAGTGCACATTGTAAAAATATATTACAGTAATTGTGCACATTGGACAAATATACTTCAGTAATTGTGCACAATTATTGTAAAACTATTTTACACTAATTGTGCACATTGTTAAAATATACAACAGTCAGTGCACATTGTAAAAATTTACTATAGTAATTGTGCACATTGTAAAAATATACTACAGTAATTGTGCACATTGTTAAAATATTTTACACTAATTGTGCACATTGTAAAACTATACTACAGTAATTGTGCACATTGTATAAATATACTACACTAATTGTGCACATTGTAAAAATATACTGCAGTAATTGTGAACATTGTAAAAATATACTACAGTTATTGTGCACATTGTAAAAATATACAACAGTCAGTGTACAGTTTACAAATATACTACAGTAATTGTAAACAATTATTGTAAAAATATTTTACACTAATTGTGCACATTGTAAAAATATACTACAGTAATTGTGCACATTGTATAAATATACTACACTAATTGTGCACATTGTAAAAATATACTACAGTTATTGTGCACATTGTAAAAATATACTGCAGTAATTGTGCACATTGTAAAAATATACTACAGTTATTGTGCACATTGTAAAAATATACAACAGTCAGTGTACTTTTTACAAATATACTACAGTAATTGTGCACATTGTAAAAATATACTGCAGTAATTGTGCACATTGTAAAAATATACTACAGTAATTGTGCACATTGTTAAAATATTTTACACTAATTGAGCACATTGTAAAAATGTACTACAGTAATTGTGCACATTGTAAAACTATATTACAATAATTGTGCACATTGTACAAATATACTACAGTGATTGTAAACAATTATTGTAAAAATATTTTACACTAATTGTGCACATTGTAAAACTATACTACAGTAATTGTGCACATTGTAAAAATATACAACAGTCAGTGTACATTTTACAAATATACTACAGTAATTGTGCACATTGTATAAATATACTACACTAAATGTGCACATTGTAAAAATATTTAACATTAATTGAGCACATTGTAAAAATGTACTACAGTAATTGTGCACATTGTAAAACTATACTACAATAATTCTGCACATTGTACAAATATACTACAGTAATTGTAAACAATTATTGTAAAAATATTTTACACTAATTGTGCACATTGTAAAAATATACTACAGTAATTGTGCACATTGTATAAATATACTACACTAATTGTGCACATTGTAAAAATATACAACAGTCAGTGTACATTTTATAAATATACTACAGTAATTGTGCACATTGTAAAAATATACTGCAGTAATTGTGCACATTGTAAAAATATACTACAGTAATTGTGCACATTGTAAAAATATACAACAGTCAGTGCACATTGTAAAAATATATTACAGTAATTGTGGACATTGGACAAATATTCTTCAGTAATTGTGCACAATTATTGTAAAACTATTTTACACTAATTGTGCACATTGTTAAAATATACAACAGTCAGTGCACATTGTAAAAATTTACTATAGTAATTGTGCACATTGTAAAAATATACTACAGTAGTTTGCATATTGTAAAAATATACTACAGTAATTGTGCACATTGTAAAAATATACTACAGTCAGTGCACATTGTTAAAATATACTACAGTAATTGTGCACATTGTAAACATATACTACAGTGATTGTGCACATTGTATAAATATACTACAGTAATTGTGCACATTGTAAAAATATACAACAGTCAGTGCACATTGTAAAATATACTACAGTAATTGTGCACATTGTAAAAATATACTACAGTAATTTGCACATTGTAAAAATATACTACAGTAATTGTGCACATTGTAAAAGTATACTACAGTAATTGTGCACATTGTATAAATATACTACAGTAATTGTGCACATTGTAAAAATATGCAACGGTCAGTGTACGTTGTACAAATATACAACACTCATTGTGCACATTGTAAAAATATACAACAGTCAGTGCACATTATAAAAATATACTACAGTAATTGTGCA
Source organism: Hyla sarda (assembly GCF_029499605.1). NCBI lineage: Eukaryota > Metazoa > Chordata > Amphibia > Anura > Hylidae > Hyla > Hyla sarda. Next base: position 2,875,762 of record NC_079196.1, on the reverse strand, counting down.
CATTGTAAAAATATACAACAGTCAGTGTACATTGTACAAATATACTACAGTATTTGTGAACATTGTACAAATATACTACAGTAATTGTAAACAATTATTGTAAAAATATTTTACACTAATTGTGCACATTGTAAAACTATACTACAGTAATTGTGCACATTGTACAAATATACTACAGTAATTGTAAACAATTATTGTAAAAATATTTTACACTAATTGTGCACATTGTAAAAATATACTACAGTAATTGTGCACATTGTATAAATATACTACACTAATTGTGCACATTGTAAAAATATACAACAGTCAGTGTACATTTTACAAATATACTACAGTAATTGTGCACATTGTAAAAATATACTGCAGTAATTGTGCACATTGTAAAAATATACTACAGTAATTGTGCACATTGTAAAAATATACAACAGTCAGTGCACATTGTAAAATTATATTACAGTAATTGTGCACATTGGACAAATATACTTCAGTAATTGTGCACAATTATTGTAAAACTATTTTACACTAATTGTGCACATTGTAAAACTATACAACAGTCAGTGCACATTGTAAAAATATATTACAGTAATTGTGAACATTGGACAAATATACTTCAGTAATTGTGCACAATTATTGTAAAACTATTTTACACTAATTGTGCACATTGTAAAAATATACTACAGTAGTTTGCATATTGTAAAAATATACTACAGTAATTGTGCACATTGTAAAAATATACTACAGTCAGTGCACATTGTTAAAATATATTACAGTAATTGTGCACATTGTAAACATATACTACAGTGATTGTGCACATTGTATAAATATACTACAGTAATTGTGCACATTGTAAAAATATACAACAGTCAGTGCACATTGTAAAATATACTACAGTAATTGTGCACATTGTAAAAATATACTACAATAATTTGCACATTGTAAAAATATGCAACGGTCAGTGTACGTTGTACAAATATACGACACTAATTGTGCACATTGTAAAAATATACAACAGTCAGTGCACATTATAAAAATATACTACAGTAATTGTGCACATTGTAAAAATATACAACAGTCAGTGTACATTGTACAAATATACTACAGTATTTGTGAACATTGTACAAATATACTACAGTAATTGTACACAATTATTGTAAAAATATTTTACACTAATTGTACACATTGTAAAAATATACTACAGTAATTGTGCACATTGTATAAATATACTACACTAATTGTGCACATTGTAAAAATATACAACAGTCAGTGTACATTTTACAAATATAATACAGTAATTGTGCACATTGTAAAAATATACTGCAGTAATTGTGCACATTGTAAAAATATACTACAGTAATTGTGCACATTGTAAAAATATACAACAGTCAGTGCACATTGTAAAAATATATTACAGTAATTGTGCACATTGGACAAATATACTTCAGTAATTGTGCACAATTATTGTAAAACTATTTTACACTAATTGTGCACATTGTAAAACTATACTACAGTAATTGTGCACATTGTATAAATATACTACACTAATTGTGCACATTGTAAAAATATACAACAGTCAGTGTACATTTTACAAATATACTACAGTAATTGTGCACATTGTAAAAATATACTGCAGTAATTGTGAACATTGTACAAATATACTACAGTAATTGTAAACAATTATTGTAAAAATATTTTACACTAATTGTGCACATTGTAAAAATATACTACAGTAATTGTGCACATTGTATAAATATACTACACTAATTGTGCACATTGTAAAAATATACAACAGTCAGTGTACATTTTACAAATATACTACAGTAATTGTGCACATTGTAAAAATATACTGCAGTAATTGTGCACATTGTAAAAATATACTACAGTTATTGTGCACATTGTAAAAATATACAACAGTCAGTGCACATTGTAAAAATATATTACAGTAATTGTGCACATTGGACAAATATACTTCAGTAATTGTGCACAATTATTGTAAAACTATTTTACACTAATTGTGCACATTGTTAAAATATACAACAGTCAGTGCACATTGTAAAAATTTACTATAGTAATTGTGCACATTGGACAAATATACTTCATTAATTGTGCACAATTATTGTAAAACTATTTTACACTAATTGTGCACATTGTTAAAATATACAACAGTCAGTGCACATTGTAAAAATTTACTATAGTAATTGTGCACATTGTAAAAATATACTACAGTAGTTTGCATATTGTAAAAATATACTACAGTAATTGTGCACATTGTAAAAATATACTACAGTCAGTGCACATTGTATAAATATACTACACTAATTGTGCACATTGTAAAAATATACTACAGTTATTGTGCACATTGTAAAAATATACTGCAGTAATTGTGCACATTGTAAAAATATACTACAGTTATTGTGCACATTGTAAAAATATACAACAGTCAGTGTACTTTTTACAAATATACTACAGTAATTGTGCACATTGTAAAAATATACTGCAGTAATTGTGCACATTGTAAAAATATACTACAGTAATTGTGCACATTGTTAAAATATTTTACACTAATTGAGCACATTGTAAAAATGTACTACAGTAATTGTGCACATTGCAAAACTATATTACAATAATTGTGCACATTGTACAAATATACTACAGTGATTGTAAACAATTATTGTAAAAATATTTTACACTAATTGTGCACATTGTAAAACTATACTACAGTAATTGTGCACATTGTAAAAATATACAACAGTCAGTGTACATTTTACAAATATACTACAGTAATTGTGCACATTGTATAAATATACTACACTAAATGTGCACATTGTAAAAATATTTAACATTAATTGAGCACATTGTAAAAATGTACTACAGTAATTGTGCACATTGTAAAACTATACTACAATAATTCTGCACATTGTACAAATATACTACAGTAATTGTAAACAATTATTGTAAAAATATTTTACACTAATTGTGCACATTGTAAAAATATACTACAGTAATTGTGCACATTGTATAAATATACTACACTAATTGTGCACATTGTAAAAATATACAACAGTCAGTGTACATTTTATAAATATACTACAGTAATTGTGCACATTGTAAAAATATACTGCAGTAATTGTGCACATTGTAAAAATATACTACAGTAATTGTGCACATTGTAAAAATATACAACAGTCAGTGCACATTGTAAAAATATATTACAGTAATTGTGGACATTGGACAAATATTCTTCAGTAATTGTGCACAATTATTGTAAAACTATTTTACACTAATTGTGCACATTGTTAAAATATACAACAGTCAGTGCACATTGTAAAAATTTACTATAGTAATTGTGCACATTGTAAAAATATACTACAGTAGTTTGCATATTGTAAAAATATACTACAGTAATTGTGCACATTGTAAAAATATACTACAGTCAGTGCACATTGTTAAAATATACTACAGTAATTGTGCACATTGTAAACATATACTACAGTGATTGTGCACATTGTATAAATATACTACAGTAATTGTGCACATTGTAAAAATATACAACAGTCAGTGCACATTGTAAAATATACTACAGTAATTGTGCACATTGTAAAAATATACTACAGTAATTTGCACATTGTAAAAATATACTACAGTAATTGTGCACATTGTAAAAGTATACTACAGTAATTGTGCACATTGTATAAATATACTACAGTAATTGTGCACATTGTAAAAATATGCAACGGTCAGTGTACGTTGTACAAATAAACAACACTCATTGTGCACATTGTAAAAATATACAACAGTCAGTGCACATTATAAAAATATACTACAGTAATTGTGCACATTGTAAAAATATACAACAGTCAGTGTACATTGTACAAATATACTACAGTATTTGTGAACATTGTACAAATATACTACAGTAATTGTAAACAATTATTGTAAAAATATTTTACACTAATTGTGCACATTGTAAAACTATACTACAGTAATTGTGCACATTGTACAAATATACTACAGTAATTGTAAACAATTATTGTAAAAATATTTTACACTAATTGTGCACATTGTAAAAATATACTACAGTAATTGTGCACATTGTATAAATATACTACACTAATTGTGCACATTGTAAAAATATACAACAGTCAGTGTACATTTTACAAATATACTACAGTAATTGTGCACATTGTAAAAATATACTGCAGTAATTGTGCACATTGTAAAAATATACTACAGTAATTGTGCACATTGTAAAAATATACAACAGTCAGTGCACATTGTAAAATTATATTACAGTAATTGTGCACATTGGACAAATATACTTCAGTAATTGTGCACAATTATTGTAAAACTATTTTACACTAATTGTGCACATTGTAAAACTATACAACAGTCAGTGCACATTGTAAAAATATATTACAGTAATTGTGAACATTGGACAAATATACTTCAGTAATTGTGCACAATTATTGTAAAACTATTTTACACTAATTGTGCACATTGTAAAAATATACTACAGTAGTTTGCATATTGTAAAAATATACTACAGTAATTGTGCACATTGTAAAAATATACTACAGTCAGTGCACATTGTTAAAATATATTACAGTAATTGTGCACATTGTAAACATATACTACAGTGATTGTGCACATTGTATAAATATACTACAGTAATTGTGCACATTGTAAAAATATACAACAGTCAGTGCACATTGTAAAATATACTACAGTAATTGTGCACATTGTAAAAATATACTACAATAATTTGCACATTGTAAAAATATGCAACGGTCAGTGTACGTTGTACAAATATACGACACTAATTGTGCACATTGTAAAAATATACAACAGTCAGTGCACATTATAAAAATATACTACAGTAATTGTGCACATTGTAAAAATATACAACAGTCAGTGTACATTGTACAAATATACTACAGTATTTGTGAACATTGTACAAATATACTACAGTAATTGTACACAATTATTGTAAAAATATTTTACACTAATTGTACACATTGTAAAAATATACTACAGTAATTGTGCACATTGTATAAATATACTACACTAATTGTGCACATTGTAAAAATATACAACAGTCAGTGTACATTTTACAAATATAATACAGTAATTGTGCACATTGTAAAAATATACTGCAGTAATTGTGCACATTGTAAAAATATACTACAGTAATTGTGCACATTGTAAAAATATACAACAGTCAGTGCACATTGTAAAAATATATTACAGTAATTGTGCACATTGGACAAATATACTTCAGTAATTGTGCACAATTATTGTAAAACTATTTTACACTAATTGTGCACATTGTAAAACTATACTACAGTAATTGTGCACATTGTATAAATATACTACACTAATTGTGCACATTGTAAAAATATACAACAGTCAGTGTACATTTTACAAATATACTACAGTAATTGTGCACATTGTAAAAATATACTGCAGTAATTGTGAACATTGTACAAATATACTACAGTAATTGTAAACAATTATTGTAAAAATATTTTACACTAATTGTGCACATTGTAAAAATATACTACAGTAATTGTGCACATTGTATAAATATACTACACTAATTGTGCACATTGTAAAAATATACAACAGTCAGTGTACATTTTACAAATATACTACAGTAATTGTGCACATTGTAAAAATATACTGCAGTAATTGTGCACATTGTAAAAATATACTACAGTTATTGTGCACATTGTAAAAATATACAACAGTCAGTGCACATTGTAAAAATATATTACAGTAATTGTGCACATTGGACAAATATACTTCAGTAATTGTGCACAATTATTGTAAAACTATTTTACACTAATTGTGCACATTGTTAAAATATACATCAGTCAGTGCACATTGTAAAAATTTACTATAGTAATTGTGCACATTGTAAAAATATACTACAGTAATTGTGCACATTGTTAAAATATTTTACACTAATTGTGCACATTGTAAAACTATACTACAGTAATTGTGCACATTGTATAAATATACTACACTAATTGTGCACATTGTAAAAATATACTGCAGTAATTGTGAACATTGTAAAAATATACTACAGTTATTGTGCACATTGTAAAAATATACAACAGTCAGTGTACAGTTTACAAATATACTACAGTAATTGTAAACAATTATTGTAAAAATATTTTACACTAATTGTGCACATTGTAAAAATATACTACAGTAATTGTGCACATTGTGTAAATATACTACACTAATTGTGCACATTGTAAAAATATACAACAGTCAGTGTACATTTTACAAATATACTACAGTAATTGTGCACATTGTAAAAATATACTGCAGTAATTGTGCACATTGTAAAAATATACTACAGTTATTGTGCACATTGTAAAAATATACAACAGTCAGTGTACATTTTACAAATATACTACAGTAATTGTGCACATTGTAAAAATATACTGCAGTAATTGTGCACATTGTAAAAATATACTACAGTAATTGTGCACATTGTTAAATTATTTTACACTAATTGAGCACATTGTAAAAATGTACTACAGTAATTGTGCACATTGTAAAACTATATTACAATAATTGTGCACATTGTACAAATATACTACAGTGATTGTAAACAATTATTGTAAAAATATTTTACACTAATTGTGCACATTGTAAAACTATACTACAGTAATTGTGCACATTGTAAAAATATACAACAGTCAGTGTACATTTTACAAATATACTACAGTAATTGTGCACATTGTATAAATATACTACACTAAATGTGCACATTGTAAAAATATTTAACATTAATTGAGCACATTGTTAAAATGTACTACAGTAATTGTGCACATTGTAAAACTATACTACAATAATTCTGCACATTGTACAAATATACTACAGTAATTGTAAACAATTATTGTAAAAATATTTTACACTAATTGTGCACATTGTAAAAATATACTACAGTAATTGTGCACATTGTATAAATATACTACACTAATTGTGCACATTGTAAAAATATACAACAGTCAGTGTACATTTTATAAATATACTACAGTAATTGTGCACATTGTAAAAATATACTGCAGTAATTGTGCACATTGTAAAAATATACTACAGTAATTGTGCACATTGTAAAAATATACAACAGTCAGTGCACATTGTAAAAATATATTACAGTAATTGTGGACATTGGACAAATATTCTTCAATAATTGTGCACAATTATTGTAAAACTATTTTACACTAATTGTGCACATTGTAAAAATATACAACAGTCAGTGCACATTGTAAAAATTTACTATAGTAATTGTGCACATTGTAAAAATATACTACAGTAGTTTGCATATTGTAAAAATATACTACAGTAATTGTGCACATTGTAAAAATATACTACAGTCAGTGCACATTGTTAAAATAAACTACAGTAATTGTGCACATTGTAAACATATACTACAGTGATTGTGCACATTGTATAAATATACTACAGTAATTGTGCACATTGTAAAAATATACAACAGTCAGTGCACATTGTAAAATATACTACAGTAATTGTGCACATTTTAAAAATATACTACAGTAATTTGCACATTGTAAAAATATACTACAGTAATTGTGCACATTGTAAAAGTATACTACAGTAATTGTGCACATTGTATAAATATACTACAGTAATTGTGCACATTGTAAAAATATGCAACGGTCAGTGTACGTTGTACAAATATACAACACTCATTGTGCACATTGTAAAAATATACAACAGTCAGTGCACATTATAAAAATATACTACAGTAATTGTGCACATTGTAAAAATATACAACAGTCAGTGTACATTGTACAAATATACTACAGTATTTGTGAACATTGTACAAATATACTACAGTAATTGTAAACAATTATTGTAAAAATATTTTACACTAATTGTGCACATTGTAAAACTATACTACAGTAATTGTGCACATTGTACAAATATACTACAGTAATTGTAAACAATTATTGTAAAAATATTTTACACTAATTGTGCACATTGTAAAAATATACTACAGTAATTGTGCACATTGTATAAATATACTACACTAATTGTGCACATTGTAAAAATATACTGCAGTAATTGTGCACATTGTAAAAATATACTACAGTAATTGTGCACATTGTAAAAATATACAACAGTCAGTGCACATTGTAAAATTATATTACAGTAATTGTGCACATTGGACAAATATACTTCAGTAATTGTGCACAATTATTGTAAAACTATTTTACACTAATTGTGCACATTGTAAAACTATACAACAGTCAGTGCACATTGTAAAAATATATTACAGTAATTGTGAACATTGGACAAATATACTTCAGTAATTGTGCACAATTATTGTAAAATTATTTTACACTAATTGTGCACATTGTAAAAATATACTACAGTAGTTTGCATATTGTAAAAATATACTACAGTAATTGTGCACATTGTAAAAATATACTACAGTCAGTGCACATTGTTAAAATATATTACAGTAATTGTGCACATTGTAAACATATACTACAGTGATTGTGCACATTGTATAAATATACTACAGTAATTGTGCACATTGTAAAAATATACAACAGTCAGTGCACATTGTAAAATATACTACAGTAATTGTGCACATTGTAAAAATATACTACAGTAATTTGCACATTGTAAAAATATGCAACGGTCAGTGTACGTTGTACAAATATACGACACTAATTGTGCACATTGTAAAAATATACAACAGTCAGTGCACATTATAAAAATATACTACAGTAATTGTGCACATTGTAAAAATATACAACAGTCAGTGTACATTGTACAAATATACTACAGTATTTGTGAACATTGTACAAATATACTACAGTAATTGTACACAATTATTGTAAAAATATTTTACACTAATTGTACACATTGTAAAAATATACTACAGTAATTGTGCACATTGTATAAATATACTACACTAATTGTGCACATTGTAAAAATATACAACAGTCAGTGTACATTTTACAAATATAATACAGTAATTGTGCACATTGTAAAAATATACTGCAGTAATTGTGCACATTGTAAAAATATACTACAGTAATTGTGCACATTGTAAAAATATACAACAGTCAGTGCACATTGTAAAAATATATTACAGTAATTGTGCACATTGGACAAATATACTTCAGTAATTGTGCACAATTATTGTAAAACTATTTTACACTAATTGTGAACATTGTAAAACTATACTACAGTAATTGTGCACATTGTATAAATATACTACACTAATTGTGCACATTGTAAAAATATACAACAGTCAGTGTACATTTTACAAATATACTACAGTAATTGTGCACATTGTAAAAATATACTGCAGTAATTGTGAACATTGTACAAATATACTACAGTAATTGTAAACAATTATTGTAAAAATATTTTACACTAATTGTGCACATTGTAAAAATATACTACAGTAATTGTGCACATTGTATAAATATACTACACTAATTGTGCACATTGTAAAAATATACAACAGTCAGTGTACATTTTACAAATATACTACAGTAATTGTGCACATTGTAAAAATATACTGCAGTAATTGTGCACATTGTAAAAATATACTACAGTTATTGTGCACATTGTAAAAATATACAACAGTCAGTGCACATTGTAAAAATATATTACAGTAATTGTGCACATTGGACAAATATACTTCAGTAATTGTGCACAATTATTGTAAAACTATTTTACACTAATTGTGCACATTGTTAAAATATACAACAGTCAGTGCACATTGTAAAAATTTACTATAGTAATTGTGCACATTGTAAAAATATACTACAGTAATTGTGCACATTGTTAAAATATTTTACACTAATTGTGCACATTGTAAAACTATACTACAGTAATTGTGCACATTGTATAAATATACTACACTAATTGTGCACATTGTAAAAATATACAACAGTCAGTGTACATTTTACAAATATACTACAGTAATTGTGCACATTGTAAAAATATACTACAGTAATTGTAAACAATTATTGTAAAAATATTTTACACTAATTGTGCACATTGTAAAAATATACTACAGTAATTGTGCACATTGTATAAATATACTACACTAATTGTGCACATTGTAAAAATATACAACAGTCAGTGTACATTTTACAAATATACTACAGTAATTGTGCACATTGTAAAAATATACTACAGTTATTGTGCACATTGTAAAAATATACAACAGTCAGTGCACATTGTAAAAATATATTACAGTAATTGTGCACATTGGACAAATATACTTCAGTAATTGTGCACAATTATTGTAAAACTATTTTACACTAATTGTGCACATTGTTAAAATATACAACAGTCAGTGCACATTGTAAACATTTACTATAGTAATTGTGCACATTGTAAAAATATACTATAGTAATTGTGCACATTGTTAAAATATTTTACACTAATTGAGCACATTGTAAAAATGTACTACAGTAATTGTGCACATTGTAAAACTATACTACAATAATTGTGCACATTGTACAAATATACTACAGTGATTGTAAACAATTATTGTAAAAATATTTTACACTAATTGTGCACATTGTAAAACTATACTACAGTAATTGTGCACATTGTAAAAATATACAACAGTCAGTGTACATTGTACAAATATACTAAAGTAATTGTGAACATTGTACAAATATACTACAGTAATTGTAAACAATTATTGTAAAAATATTTTACACTAATTGTGCACATTGTAAAAATATACTACAGTAATTGTGCACATTGTATAAATATACTACACTAATTGTGCACATTGTAAAAATATTTAACACTAATTGAGCACATTGTAAAACTGTACTACAGTAATTGTGCACATTGTAAAACTATACTACAATAATTGTGCACATTGTACAAATATACTACAGTAATTGTAAACAATTATTGTAAAAATATTTTACACTAATTGTGCACATTGTAAAAATATACTACAGTAATTGTGCACATTGTATAAATATACTACACTAATTGTGCACATTTTAAAAATATACAACAGTCAGTGTACATTTTATAAATATACTACAGTAATTGTGCACATTGTAAAAATATACTGCAGTAATTGTGCACATTGTAAAAATATACTACAGTAATTGTGCACATTGTAAAAATATACAACAGTCAGTGCACATTGTAAAAATATATTACAGTAATTGTGGACATTGGACAAATATTCTTCAGTAATTGTGCACAATTATTGTAAAACTATTTTACACTAATTGTGCACATTGTTAAAATATACAACAGTCAGTGCACATTGTAAAAATTTACTATAGTAATTGTGCACATTGTAAAAATATACTACAGTAGTTTGCATATTGTAAAAATATACTACAGTAATTGTGCACATTGTAAAAATATACTACAGTCAGTGCACAATGTTAAAATATACTACAGTAATTGTGCACATTGTAAACATATACTACAGTGATTGTGCACATTGTATAAATATACTACAGTAATTGTGCACATTGTAAAAATATACAACAGTCAGTGCACATTGTAAAATATACTACAGTAATTGTGCACATTGTAAAAATATACTACAGTAATTTGCACATTGTAAAAATATACTACAGTAATTGTGCACATTGTAAAAGTATACTACAGTAATTGTGCACATTGTATAAATATACTACAGTAATTGTGCACATTGTAAAAATATGCAACGGTCAGTGTACGATGTACAAATATACAACACTCATTGTGCACATTGTAAAAATATACAACAGTCAGTGCACATTAAAAAAAATATACTACAGTAATTGTGCACATTGTAAAAATATACAACAGTCAGTGTACATTGTACAAATATACTACAGTATTTGTGAACATTGTACAAATATACTACAGTAATTGTAAACAATTATTGTAAAAATATTTTACACTAATTGTGCACATTGTAAAACTATACTACAGTAATTGTGCACATTGTACAAATATACTACATTAATTGTAAACAATTATTGTAAAAATATTTTACACTAATTGTGCACATTGTAAAAATATACTACAGTAATTGTGCACATTGTATAAATATACTACACTAATTGTGCACATTGTAAAAATATACAACAGTCAGTGTACATTTTACAAATATACTACAGTAATTGTGCACATTGTAAAAATATACTACAGTAATTGTGCACATTGTAAAAATATACTACAGTAATTGTGCACATTGTAAAAATATACAACAGTCAGTGCACATTGTAAAAATATATTACAGTAATTGTGCACATTGGACAAATATACTTCAGTAATTGTGCACAATTATTGTAAAACTATTTTACACTAATTGTGCACATTGTAAAAATATACAACAGTCAGTGCACATTGTAAAAATATATTACAGTAATTGTGAACATTGGACAAATATACTTCAGTAATTGTGCACAATTATTGTAAACCTATTTTACACTAATTGTGCACATTGTAAAAATATACTACAGTAGTTTGCATATTGTAAAAATATACTACAGTAATTGTGCACATTGTAAAAATATACTACAGTCAGTGCACATTGTTAAAATATATTACAGTAATTGTGCACATTGTAAACATATACTACAGTGATTGTGCACATTGTATAAATATACTACAGTTATTGTGCACATTGTAAAAATATACAACAGTCAGTGCACATTGTAAAATATACTACAGTAATTGTGCACATTGTAAAAATATACTACAGTAATTTGCACATTGTAAAAATATACTACAGTAATTGTGCACATTGTAAAAGTATACTACAGTAATTGTGCACATTGTATAAATATACTACAGTAATTGTGCACATTGTAAAAATATGCAACGGTCAGTGTACGTTGTACAAATATACAACACTCATTGTGCACATTGTAAAAATATACAACAGTCAGTGCACATTATAAAAATATACTACAGTAATTGTGCACATTGTAAAAATATACAACAGTCAGTGTACATTGTACAAATATACTACAGTATTTGTGAACATTGTACAAATATACTACAGTAATTGTAAACAATTATTGTAAAAATATTTTACACTAATTGTGCACATTGTAAAACTATACTACAGTAATTGTGCACATTGTACAAATATACTACAGTAATTGTAAACAATTATTGTAAAAATATTTTACACTAATTGTGCACATTGTAAAAATATACTACAGTAATTGTGCACATTGTATAAATATACTACACTAATTGTGCACATTGTAAAAATATACAACAGTCAGTGTACATTTTACAAATATACTACAGTAATTGTGCACATTGTAAAAATATACTGCAGTAATTGTGCACATTGTAAAAATATACTACAGTAATTGTGCACATTGTAAAAATATACAACAGTCAGTGCACATTGTAAAATTATATTACAGTAATTGTGCACATTGGACAAATATACTTCAGTAATTGTGCACAATTATTGTAAAACTATTTTACACTAATTGTGCACATTGTAAAACTATACAACAGTCAGTGCACATTGTAAAAATATATTACAGTAATTGTGAACATTGGACAAATATACTTCAGTAATTGTGCACAATTATTGTAAAATTATTTTACACTAATTGTGCACATTGTAAAAATATACTACAGTAGTTTGCATATTGTAAAAATATACTACAGTAATTGTGCACATTGTAAAAATATACTACAGTCAGTGCACATTGTTAAAATATATTACAGTAATTGTGCACATTGTAAACATATACTACAGTGATTGTGCACATTGTATAAATATACTACAGTAATTGTGCACATTGTAAAAATATACAACAGTCAGTGCACATTGTAAAATATACTACAGTAATTGTGCACATTGTAAAAATATACTACAGTAATTTGCACATTGTAAAAATATGCAACGGTCAGTGTACGTTGTACAAATATACGACACTAATTGTGCACATTGTAAAAATATACAACAGTCAGTGCACATTATAAAAATATACTACAGTAATTGTGCACATTGTAAAAATATACAACAGTCAGTGTACATTGTACAAATATACTACAGTATTTGTGAACATTGTACAAATATACTACAGTAATTGTACACAATTATTGTAAAAATATTTTACACTAATTGTACACATTGTAAAAATATACTACAGTAATTGTGCACATTGTATAAATATACTACACTAATTGTGCACATTGTAAAAATATACAACAGTCAGTGTACATTTTACAAATATAATACAGTAATTGTGCACATTGTAAAAATATACTGCAGTAATTGTGCACATTGTAAAAATATACTACAGTAATTGTGCACATTGTAAAAATATACAACAGTCAGTGCACATTGTAAAAATATATTACAGTAATTGTGCACATTGGACAAATATACTTCAGTAATTGTGCACAATTATTGTAAAACTATTTTACACTAATTGTGAACATTGTAAAACTATACTACAGTAATTGTGCACATTGTATAAATATACTACACTAATTGTGCACATTGTAAAAATATACAACAGTCAGTGTACATTTTACAAATATACTACAGTAATTGTGCACATTGTAAAAATATACTGCAGTAATTGTGAACATTGTACAAATATACTACAGTAATTGTAAACAATTATTGTAAAAATATTTTACACTAATTGTGCACATTGTAAAAATATACTACAGTAATTGTGCACATTGTATAAATATACTACACTAATTGTGCACATTGTAAAAATATACAACAGTCAGTGTACATTTTACAAATATACTACAGTAATTGTGCACATTGTAAAAATATACTGCAGTAATTGTGCACATTGTAAAAATATACTACAGTTATTGTGCACATTGTAAAAATATACAACAGTCAGTGCACATTGTAAAAATATATTACAGTAATTGTGCACATTGGACAAATATACTTCAGTAATTGTGCACAATTATTGTAAAACTATTTTACACTAATTGTGCACATTGTTAAAATATACAACAGTCAGTGCACATTGTAAAAATTTACTATAGTAATTGTGCACATTGTAAAAATATACTACAGTAATTGTGCACATTGTTAAAATATTTTACACTAATTGTGCACATTGTAAAACTATACTACAGTAATTGTGCACATTGTATAAATATACTACACTAATTGTGCACATTGTAAAAATATACAACAGTCAGTGTACATTTTACAAATATACTACAGTAATTGTGCACATTGTAAAAATATACTACAGTAATTGTAAACAATTATTGTAAAAATATTTTACACTAATTGTGCACATTGTAAAAATATACTACAGTAATTGTGCACATTGTATAAATATACTACACTAATTGTGCACATTGTAAAAATATACAACAGTCAGTGTACATTTTACAAATATACTACAGTAATTGTGCACATTGTAAAAATATACTACAGTTATTGTGCACATTGTAAAAATATACAACAGTCAGTGCACATTGTAAAAATATATTACAGTAATTGTGCACATTGGACAAATATACTTCAGTAATTGTGCACAATTATTGTAAAACTATTTTACACTAATTGTGCACATTGTTAAAATATACTGCACATTGTAAAAATATACTATAGTAATTGTGCACATTGTTAAAATATTTTACACTAATTGAGCACATTGTAAAAATGTACTACAGTAATTGTGCACATTGTAAAACATATACTACAATAATTGTGCACATTGTACAAATATACTACAGTGATTGTAAACAATTATTGTAAAAATATTTTACACTAATTGTGCACATTGTAAAACTATACTACAGTAATTGTGCACATTGTAAAAATATACAACAGTCAGTGTACATTGTACAAATATACTAGAAGTAATTGTGAACATTGTACAAATATACTACAGTATTGTAAACAATTATTGTAAAAATATTTTACACTAATTGTGCACATTGTAAAAATATACTACAGTAATTGTGCACATTGTATAAATATACTACACTAATTGTGCACATTGTAAAAATATTTAACACTAATTGAGCACATTGTAAAACTGTACTACAGTAATTGTGCACATTGTAAAACTATACTACAATAATTGTGCACATTGTACAAATATACTACAGTAATTTGTAAACAATTATTGTAAAAATATTTTACACTAATTGTGCACATTGTAAAAATATACTACAGTAATTGTGCACATTGTATAAATATACTACACTAATTGTGCACATTGTAAAAATATACAACAGTCAGTGTACATTTTATAAATATACTACAGTAATTGTGCACATTGTAAAAATATACTGCAGTAATTGTGCACATTGTAAAAATATACTACATGTAATTGTGCACATTGTAAAAATATACAACAGTCAGTGCACATTGTAAAAATATATTACAGTAATTGTGGACATTGGACAAATATTCTTCAGTAATTGTGCACAATTATTGTAAAACTATTTTACACTAATTGTGCACATTGTTAAAATATACAACAGTCAGTGCACATTGTAAAAATTTACTATAGTAATTGTGCACATTGTAAAAATATACTACAGTAGTTTGCATATTGTAAAAATATACTACAGTAATTGTGCACATTGTAAAAATATACTACAGTCAGTGCACAATGTTAAAATATACTACAGTAATTGTGCACATTGTAAACATATACTACAGTGATTGTGCACATTGTATAAATATACTACAGTAATTGTGCACATTGTAAAAATATACCACACAGTCAGTGCACATTGTAAAATATACTACAGTAATTGTGCACATTGTAAAAATATACTACAGTAATTTGCACATTGTAAAAATATACTACAGTAATTGTGCACATTGTAAAAGTATACTACAGTAATTGTGCACATTGTATAAATATACTACAGTAATTGTGCACATTGTAAAAAATATGCAACGGTCAGTGTACGATGTACAAATATACAACACTCATTGTGCACATTGTAAAAATATACAACAGTCCAGTGCACATTAAAAAAATATACTACAGTATTGTGGGCACCATTGTAAAAATATACAACAGTCAGTGTACATTGTACAAATATACTACAGTATTTGTGAACATTGTAACAAATATACTACAGTAATTGTAAACAATTATTGTAAAAATATTTTACACTAATTGTGCACATTGTAAAACTATACTACAGTAATTGTGCACATTGTACAAATATACTACATTAATTGTAAACAATTATTGTAAAAAATATTTTACACTAATTGTGCACATTGTAAAAATATACTACAGTAATTGTGCACATTGTATAAATATAACTACACTAATTGTGCACATTGTAAAAAATATACAACAGTCAGTGTACATTTTTACAAATATAGCTACAGTAATTGTGCACATTGTAAAATATACTACAGTAATTGTGCACATTGTAAAAATATACTACAGTAATTGTGCACATTGTAAAAATATACAACAGTCAGTGCACATTGTAAAAATATATTACAGTAATTGTGCACATTGGACAAATATACTTCAGTAATTTGTGCACAATTATTGTAAAACTATTTTACACTAATTGTGCACATTGTAAAAATATACAACTTGTCAGTGCACATTGTAAAAATATATTACAGTAATGTGAACATTGGACAAATATACTTCAGTAATTGTGGCACAATTAATTGTAAAGCCTATTTTACACTAATTGTGGCACATTGTAAAAATATACTACAGTAGTTTGAAAATATACTACAGTAGTTTGCATATTGTAAAAATATACTACAGTAATTGTGCACATTGTAAAAATATACTACAGTCAGTGCACATTGTTAAAATATATTACAGTAATTGTGCACATTGTAAACATATACTACAGTGATTGTGCACATTGTATAAATATACTACAGTAATTGTGCACATTGTAAAAATATACAACAGTCAGTGCACATTGTAAAATATACTACAGTAATTGTGCACATTGTAAAAATATACTACAGTAATTTGCACATTGTAAAAATATGCAACGGTCAGTGTACGTTGTACAAATATACGACACTAATTGTGCACATTGTAAAAATATACAACAGTCAGTGCACATTATAAAAATATACTACAGTAATTGTGCACATTGTAAAAATATACAACAGTCAGTGTACATTGTACAAATATACTACAGTATTTGTGAACATTGTACAAATATACTACAGTAATTGTACACAATTATTGTAAAAATATTTTACACTAATTGTACACATTGTAAAAATATACTACAGTAATTGTGCACATTGTATAAATATACTACACTAATTGTGCACATTGTAAAAATATACAACAGTCAGTGTACATTTTACAAATATAATACAGTAATTGTGCACATTGTAAAAATATACTGCAGTAATTGTGCACATTGTAAAAAATATACTACAGTAATTGTGCACATTGTAAAAATATACAACAGTCAGTGCACATTGTAAAAATATATTACAGTAATTGTGCACATTGGACAAATATACTTCAGTAATTGTGCACAATTATTGTAAAACTATTTTACACTAATTGTGAACATTGTAAAACTATACTACAGTAATTGTGCACATTGTATAAATATACTACACTAATTGTGCACATTGTAAAAATATACAACAGTCAGTGTACATTTTACAAATATACTACAGTAATTGTGCACATTGTAAAAATATACTGCAGTAATTGTGAACATTGTACAAATATACTACAGTAATTGTAAACAATTATTGTAAAAATATTTTACACTAATTGTGCACATTGTAAAAATATACTACAGTAATTGTGCACATTGTATAAATATACTACACTAATTGTGCACATTGTAAAAATATACAACAGTCAGTGTACATTTTACAAATATACTACAGTAATTGTGCACATTGTAAAAATATACTGCAGTAATTGTGCACATTGTAAAAATATACTACAGTTATTGTGCACATTGTAAAAATATACAACAGTCAGTGCACATTGTAAAAATATATTACAGTAATTGTGCACATTGGACAAATATACTTCAGTAATTGTGCACAATTATTGTAAAACTATTTTACACTAATTGTGCACATTGTTAAAATATACAACAGTCAGTGCACATTGTAAAAATTTACTATAGTAATTGTGCACATTGTAAAAATATACTACAGTAATTGTGCACATTGTTAAAATATTTTACACTAATTGTGCACATTGTAAAACTATACTACAGTAATTGTGCACATTGTATAAATATACTACACTAATTGTGCACATTGTAAAAATATACAACAGTCAGTGTACATTTTACAAATATACTACAGTAATTGTGCACATTGTAAAAATATACTACAGTAATTGTAAACAATTATTGTAAAAATATTTTACACTAATTGTGCACATTGTAAAAATATACTACAGTAATTGTGCACATTGTATAAATATACTACACTAATTGTGCACATTGTAAAAATATACAACAGTCAGTGTACATTTTACAAATATACTACAGTAATTGTGCACATTGTAAAAATATACTACAGTTATTGTGCACATTGTAAAAATATACAACAGTCAGTGCACATTGTAAAAATATATTACAGTAATTGTGCACATTGGACAAATATACTTCAGTAATTGTGCACAATTATTGTAAAACTATTTTACACTAATTGTGCACATTGTTAAAATATACAACAGTCAGTGCACATTGTAAACATTTACTATAGTAATTGTGCACATTGTAAAAATATACTATAGTAATTGTGCACATTGTTAAAATATTTTACACTAATTGAGCACATTGTAAAAATGTACTACAGTAATTGTGCACATTGTAAAACTATACTACAATAATTGTGCACATTGTACAAATATACTACAGTGATTGTAAACAATTATTGTAAAAATATTTTACACTAATTGTGCACATTGTAAAACTATACTACAGTAATTGTGCACATTGTAAAAATATACAACAGTCAGTGTACATTGTACAAATATACTAAAGTAATTGTGAACATTGTACAAATATACTACAGTAATTGTAAACAATTATTGTAAAAATATTTTACACTAATTGTGCACATTGTAAAAATATACTACAGTAATTGTGCACATTGTATAAATATACTACACTAATTGTGCACATTGTAAAAATATTTAACACTAATTGAGCACATTGTAAAACTGTACTACAGTAATTGTGCACATTGTAAAACTATACTACAATAATTGTGCACATTGTACAAATATACTACAGTAATTGTAAACAATTATTGTAAAAATATTTTACACTAATTGTGCACATTGTAAAAATATACTACAGTAATTGTGCACATTGTATAAATATACTACACTAATTGTGCACATTGTAAAAATATACAACAGTCAGTGTACATTTTATAAATATACTACAGTAATTGTGCACATTGTAAAAATATACTGCAGTAATTGTGCACATTGTAAAAATATACTACAGTAATTGTGCACATTGTAAAAATATACAACAGTCAGTGCACATTGTAAAAATATATTACAGTAATTGTGGACATTGGACAAATATTCTTCAGTAATTGTGCACAATTATTGTAAAACTATTTTACACTAATTGTGCACATTGTTAAAATATACAACAGTCAGTGCACATTGTAAAAATTTACTATAGTAATTGTGCACATTGTAAAAATATACTACAGTAGTTTGCATATTGTAAAAATATACTACAGTAATTGTGCACATTGTAAAAATATACTACAGTCAGTGCACAATGTTAAAATATACTACAGTAATTGTGCACATTGTAAACATATACTACAGTGATTGTGCACATTGTATAAATATACTACAGTAATTGTGCACATTGTAAAAATATACAACAGTCAGTGCACATTGTAAAATATACTACAGTAATTGTGCACATTGTAAAAATATACTACAGTAATTTGCACATTGTAAAAATATACTACAGTAATTGTGCACATTGTAAAAGTATACTACAGTAATTGTGCACATTGTATAAATATACTACAGTAATTGTGCACATTGTAAAAATATGCAACGGTCAGTGTACGATGTACAAATATACAACACTCATTGTGCACATTGTAAAAATATACAACAGTCAGTGCACATTAAAAAAAATATACTACAGTAATTGTGCACATTGTAAAAATATACAACAGTCAGTGTACATTGTACAAATATACTACAGTATTTGTGAACATTGTACAAATATACTACAGTAATTGTAAACAATTATTGTAAAAATATTTTACACTAATTGTGCACATTGTAAAACTATACTACAGTAATTGTGCACATTGTACAAATATACTACATTAATTGTAAACAATTATTGTAAAAATATTTTACACTAATTGTGCACATTGTAAAAATATACTACAGTAATTGTGCACATTGTATAAATATACTACACTAATTGTGCACATTGTAAAAATATACAACAGTCAGTGTACATTTTACAAATATACTACAGTAATTGTGCACATTGTAAAAATATACTACAGTAATTGTGCACATTGTAAAAATATACTACAGTAATTGTGCACATTGTAAAAATATACAACAGTCAGTGCACATTGTAAAAATATATTACAGTAATTGTGCACATTGGACAAATATACTTCAGTAATTGTGCACAATTATTGTAAAACTATTTTACACTAATTGTGCACATTGTAAAAATATACAACAGTCAGTGCACATTGTAAAAATATATTACAGTAATTGTGAACATTGGACAAATATACTTCAGTAATTGTGCACAATTATTGTAAACCTATTTTACACTAATTGTGCACATTGTAAAAATATACTACAGTAGTTTGCATATTGTAAAAATATACTACAGTAATTGTGCACATTGTAAAAATATACTACAGTCAGTGCACATTGTTAAAATATATTACAGTAATTGTGCACATTGTAAACATATACTACAGTGATTGTGCACATTGTATAAATATACTACAGTAATTGTGCACATTGTAAAAATATACAACAGTCAGTGCACATTGTAAAATATACTACAGTAATTGTGCACATTGTAAAAATATACTACAGTAATTTGCACATTGTAAAAATATACTACAGTAATTGTGCACATTGTAAAAGTATACTACAGTAATTGTGCACATTGTATAAATATACTACAGTAATTGTGCACATTGTAAAAATATGCAACGGTCAGTGTACGTTGTACAAATATACAACACTCATTGTGCACATTGTAAAAATATACAACAGTCAGTGCACATTATAAAAATATACTACAGTAATTGTGCACATTGTAAAAATATACAACAGTCAGTGTACATTGTACAAATATACTACAGTATTTGTGAACATTGTACAAATATACTACAGTAATTGTAAACAATTATTGTAAAATTATTTTACACTAATTGTGCACATTGTAAAAATATACTACAGTAGTTTGCATATTGTAAAAATATACTACAGTAATTGTGCACATTGTAAAAATATACTACAGTCAGTGCACATTGTTAAAATATATTACAGTAATTGTGCACATTGTAAACATATACTACAGTGATTGTGCACATTGTATAAATATACTACAGTAATTGTGCACATTGTAAAAATATACAACAGTCAGTGCACATTGTAAAATATACTACAGTAATTGTGCACATTGTAAAAATATACTACAGTAATTTGCACATTGTAAAAATATGCAACGGTCAGTGTACGTTGTACAAATATACGACACTAATTGTGCACATTGTAAAAATATACAACAGTCAGTGCACATTATAAAAATATACTACAGTAATTGTGCACATTGTAAAAATATACAACAGTCAGTGTACATTGTACAAATATACTACAGTATTTGTGAACATTGTACAAATATACTACAGTAATTGTACACAATTATTGTAAAAATATTTTACACTAATTGTACACATTGTAAAAATATACTACAGTAATTGTGCACATTGTATAAATATACTACACTAATTGTGCACATTGTAAAAATATACAACATTCAGTGTACATTTTACAAATATAATACAGTAATTGTGCACATTGTAAAAATATACTGCAGTAATTGTGCACATTGTAAAAATATACTACAGTAATTGTGCACATTGTAAAAATATACAACAGTCAGTGCACATTGTAAAAATATATTACAGTAATTGTGCACATTGGACAAATATACTTCAGTAATTGTGCACAATTATTGTAAAACTATTTTACACTAATTGTGAACATTGTAAAACTATACTACAGTAATTGTGCACATTGTATAAATATACTACACTAATTGTGCACATTGTAAAAATATACAACAGTCAGTGTACATTTTACAAATATACTACAGTAATTGTGCACATTGTAAAAATATACTGCAGTAATTGTGAACATTGTACAAATATACTACAGTAATTGTAAACAATTATTGTAAAAATATTTTACACTAATTGTGCACATTGTAAAAATATACTACAGTAATTGTGCACATTGTATAAATATACTACACTAATTGTGCACATTGTAAAAATATACAACAGTCAGTGTACATTTTACAAATATACTACAGTAATTGTGCACATTGTAAAAATATACTGCAGTAATTGTGCACATTGTAAAAATATACTACAGTTATTGTGCACATTGTAAAAATATACAACAGTCAGTGCACATTGTAAAAATATATTACAGTAATTGTGCACATTGGACAAATATACTTCAGTAATTGTGCACAATTATTGTAAAACTATTTTACACTAATTGTGCACATTGTTAAAATATACAACAGTCAGTGCACATTGTAAAAATTTACTATAGTAATTGTGCACATTGTAAAAATATACTACAGTAATTGTGCACATTGTTAAAATATTTTACACTAATTGTGCACATTGTAAAACTATACTACAGTAATTGTGCACATTGTATAAATATACTACACTAATTGTGCACATTGTAAAAATATACAACAGTCAGTGTACATTTTACAAATATACTACAGTAATTGTGCACATTGTAAAAATATACTACAGTAATTGTAAACAATTATTGTAAAAATATTTTACACTAATTGTGCACATTGTAAAAATATACTACAGTAATTGTGCACATTGTATAAATATACTACACTAATTGTGCACATTGTAAAAATATACAACAGTCAGTGTACATTTTACAAATATACTACAGTAATTGTGCACATTGTAAAAATATACTACAGTTATTGTGCACATTGTAAAAATATACAACAGTCAGTGCACATTGTAAAAATATATTACAGTAATTGTGCACATTGGACAAATATACTTCAGTAATTGTGCACAATTATTGTAAAA
Source organism: Hyla sarda (assembly GCF_029499605.1). Classification (NCBI taxonomy): domain Eukaryota; kingdom Metazoa; phylum Chordata; class Amphibia; order Anura; family Hylidae; genus Hyla; species Hyla sarda. The sequence continues at coordinate 2,851,425 of NC_079196.1, read as the reverse complement.
CTATTTTACACTAATTGTGCACATTGTTAAAATATACAACAGTCAGTGCACATTGTAAACATTTACTATAGTAATTGTGCACATTGTAAAAATATACTATAGTAATTGTGCACATTGTTAAAATATTTTACACTAATTGAGCACATTGTAAAAATGTACTACAGTAATTGTGCACATTGTAAAACTATACTACAATAATTGTGCACATTGTACAAATATACTACAGTGATTGTAAACAATTATTGTAAAAATATTTTACACTAATTGTGCACATTGTAAAACTATACTACAGTAATTGTGCACATTGTAAAAATATACAACAGTCAGTGTACATTGTACAAATATACTAAAGTAATTGTGAACATTGTACAAATATACTACAGTAATTGTAAACAATTATTGTAAAAATATTTTACACTAATTGTGCACATTGTAAAAATATACTACAGTAATTGTGCACATTGTATAAATATACTACACTAATTGTGCACATTGTAAAAATATTTAACACTAATTGAGCACATTGTAAAACTGTACTACAGTAATTGTGCACATTGTAAAACTATACTACAATAATTGTGCACATTGTACAAATATACTACAGTAATTGTAAACAATTATTGTAAAAATATTTTACACTAATTGTGCACATTGTAAAAATATACTACAGTAATTGTGCACATTGTATAAATATGCTACACTAATTGTGCACATTGTAAAAATATACAACAGTCAGTGTACATTTTATAAATATACTACAGTAATTGTGCACATTGTAAAAATATACTGCAGTAATTGTGCACATTGTAAAAATATACTACAGTAATTGTGCACATTGTAAAAATATACAACAGTCAGTGCACATTGTAAAAATATATTACAGTAATTGTGGACATTGGACAAATATTCTTCAGTAATTGTGCACAATTATTGTAAAACTATTTTACACTAATTGTGCACATTGTTAAAATATACAACAGTCAGTGCACATTGTAAAAATTTACTATAGTAATTGTGCACATTGTAAAAATATACTACAGTAGTTTGCATATTGTAAAAATATACTACAGTAATTGTGCACATTGTAAAAATATACTACAGTCAGTGCACAATGTTAAAATATACTACAGTAATTGTGCACATTGTAAACATATACTACAGTGATTGTGCACATTGTATAAATATACTACAGTAATTGTGCACATTGTAAAAATATACAACAGTCAGTGCACATTGTAAAATATACTACAGTAATTGTGCACATTGTAAAAATATACTACAGTAATTTGCACATTGTAAAAATATACTACAGTAATTGTGCACATTGTAAAAGTATACTACAGTAATTGTGCACATTGTATAAATATACTACAGTAATTGTGCACATTGTAAAAATATGCAACGGTCAGTGTACGATGTACAAATATACAACACTCATTGTGCACATTGTAAAAATATACAACAGTCAGTGCACATTAAAAAAAATATACTACAGTAATTGTGCACATTGTAAAAATATACAACAGTCAGTGTACATTGTACAAATATACTATAGTATTGGTGAACATTGTACAAATATACTACAGTAATTGTAAACAATTATTGTAAAAATATTTTACACTAATTGTGCACATTGTAAAACTATACTACAGTAATTGTGCACATTGTACAAATATACTACATTAATTGTAAACAATTATTGTAAAAATATTTTACACTAATTGTGCACATTGTAAAAATATACTACAGTAATTGTGCACATTGTATAAATATACTACACTAATTGTGCACATTGTAAAAATATACAACAGTCAGTGTACATTTTACAAATATACTACAGTAATTGTGCACATTGTAAAAATATACTACAGTAATTGTGCACATTGTAAAAATATACTACAGTAATTGTGCACATTGTAAAAATATACAACAGTCAGTGCACATTGTAAAAATATATTACAGTAATTGTGCACATTGGACAAATATACTTCAGTAATTGTGCACAATTATTGTAAAACTATTTTACACTAATTGTGCACATTGTAAAAATATACAACAGTCAGTGCACATTGTAAAAATATATTACAGTAATTGTGAACATTGGACAAATATACTTCAGTAATTGTGCACAATTATTGTAAACCTATTTTACACTAATTGTGCACATTGTAAAAATATACTACAGTAGTTTGCATATTGTAAAAATATACTACAGTAATTGTGCACATTGTAAAAATATACTACAGTCAGTGCACATTGTTAAAATATATTACAGTAATTGTGCACATTGTAAACATATACTACAGTGATTGTGCACATTGTATAAATATACTACAGTAATTGTGCACATTGTAAAAATATACAACAGTCAGTGCACATTGTAAAATATACTACAGTAATTGTGCACATTGTAAAAATATACTACAGTAATTTGTACATTGTAAAAATATGCAACGGTCAGTGTACGTTGTACAAATATACGACACTAATTGTGCACATTGTAAAAATATACAACAGTCAGTGCACATTATAAAAATATACTACAGTAATTGTTCACATTGTAAAAATATACAACAGTCAGTGTACATTGTACAAATATACTACAGTATTTGTGAACATTGTACAAATATACTACAGTAATTGTAAACAATTATTGTAAAAATATTTTACACTAATTGTACACATTGTAAAAATATACTACAGTAATTGTGCACATTGTATAAATATACTACACTAATTGTGCACATTGTAAAAATATACAACAGTCAGTGTACATTTTACAAATATACTACAGTAATTGTGCACATTGTAAAAATATACTGCAGTAATTGTGCACATTGTAAAAATATACTACAGTAATTGTGCACATTGTAAAAATATACAACAGTCAGTGCACATTGTAAAAATATATTACAGTAATTGTGCACATTGGACAAATATACTTCAGTAATTGTGCACAATTATTGTAAAACTATTTTACACTAATTGTGCACATTGTAAAACTATACTACAGTAATTGTGCACATTGTATAAATATACTACACTAATTGTGCACATTGTAAAAATATACAACAGTCAGTGCACATTGTAAAATATACTACAGTAATTGTGCACATTGTAAAAATATACTACAGTAATTTGCACATTGTAAAAATATACTACAGTAATTGTGCACATTGTAAAAGTATACTACAGTAATTGTGCACATTGTATAAATATACTACAGTAATTGTGCACATTGTAAAAATATGCAACGGTCAGTGTACGTTGTACAAATATACAACACTCATTGTGCACATTGTAAAAATATACAACAGTCAGTGCACATTATAAAAATATACTACAGTAATTGTGCACATTGTAAAAATATACAACAGTCAGTGTACATTGTACAAATATACTACAGTATTTGTGAACATTGTACAAATATACTACAGTAATTGTAAACAATTATTGTAAAAATATTTTACACTAATTGTGCACATTGTAAAACTATACTACAGTAATTGTGCACATTGTACAAATATACTACAGTAATTGTAAACAATTATTGTAAAAATATTTTACACTAATTGTGCACATTGTAAAAATATACTACAGTAATTGTGCACATTGTATAAATATACTACACTAATTGTGCACATTGTAAAAATATACAACAGTCAGTGTACATTTTACAAATATACTACAGTAATTGTGCACATTGTAAAAATATACTGCAGTAATTGTGCACATTGTAAAAATATACTACAGTAATTGTGCACATTGTAAAAATATACAACAGTCAGTGCACATTGTAAAATTATATTACAGTAATTGTGCACATTGGACAAATATACTTCAGTAATTGTGCACAATTATTGTAAAACTATTTTACACTAATTGTGCACATTGTAAAACTATACAACAGTCAGTGCACATTGTAAAAATATATTACAGTAATTGTGAACATTGGACAAATATACTTCAGTAATTGTGCACAATTATTGTAAAACTATTTTACACTAATTGTGCACATTGTAAAAATATACTACAGTAGTTTGCATATTGTAAAAATATACTACAGTAATTGTGCACATTGTAAAAATATACTACAGTCAGTGCACATTGTTAAAATATATTACAGTAATTGTGCACATTGTAAACATATACTACAGTGATTGTGCACATTGTATAAATATACTACAGTAATTGTGCACATTGTAAAAATATACAACAGTCAGTGCACATTGTAAAATATACTACAGTAATTGTGCACATTGTAAAAATATACTACAGTAATTTGCACATTGTAAAAATATGCAACGGTCAGTGTACGTTGTACAAATATACGACACTAATTGTGCACATTGTAAAAATATACAACAGTCAGTGCACATTATAAAAATATACTACAGTAATTGTGCACATTGTAAAAATATACAACAGTCAGTGTACATTGTACAAATATACTACAGTATTTGTGAACATTGTACAAATATACTACAGTAATTGTACACAATTATTGTAAAAATATTTTACACTAATTGTACACATTGTAAAAATATACTACAGTAATTGTGCACATTGTATAAATATACTACACTAATTGTGCACATTGTAAAAATATACAACAGTCAGTGTACATTTTACAAATATAATACAGTAATTGTGCACATTGTAAAAATATACTGCAGTAATTGTGCACATTGTAAAAATATACTACAGTAATTGTGCACATTGTAAAAATATACAACAGTCAGTGCACATTGTAAAAATATATTACAGTAATTGTGCACATTGGACAAATATACTTCAGTAATTGTGCACAATTATTGTAAAACTATTTTACACTAATTGTGCACATTGTAAAACTATACTACAGTAATTGTGCACATTGTATAAATATACTACACTAATTGTGCACATTGTAAAAATATACAACAGTCAGTGTACATTTTACAAATATACTACAGTAATTGTGCACATTGTAAAAATATACTGCAGTAATTGTGAACATTGTACAAATATACTACAGTAATTGTAAACAATTATTGTAAAAATATTTTACACTAATTGTGCACATTGTAAAAATATACTACAGTAATTGTGCACATTGTATAAATATACTACACTAATTGTGCACATTGTAAAAATATACAACAGTCAGTGTACATTTTACAAATATACTACAGTAATTGTGCACATTGTAAAAATATACTGCAGTAATTGTGCACATTGTAAAAATATACTACAGTTATTGTGCACATTGTAAAAATATACAACAGTCAGTGCACATTGTAAAAATATATTACAGTAATTGTGCACATTGGACAAATATACTTCAGTAATTGTGCACAATTATTGTAAAACTATTTTACACTAATTGTGCACATTGTTAAAATATACAACAGTCAGTGCACATTGTAAAAATTTACTATAGTAATTGTGCACATTGTAAAAATATACTACAGTAATTGTGCACATTGTTAAAATATTTTACACTAATTGTGCACATTGTAAAACTATACTACAGTAATTGTGCACATTGTATAAATATACTACACTAATTGTGCACATTGTAAAAATATACAACAGTCAGTGTACATTTTACAAATATACTACAGTAATTGTGCACATTGTAAAAATATACTACAGTAATTGTAAACAATTATTGTAAAAATATTTTACACTAATTGTGCACATTGTAAAAATATACTACAGTAATTGTGCACATTGTATAAATATACTACACTAATTGTGCACATTGTAAAAATATACAACAGTCAGTGTACATTTTACAAATATACTACAGTAATTGTGCACATTGTAAAAATATACTACAGTTATTGTGCACATTGTAAAAATATACAACAGTCAGTGCACATTGTAAAAATATATTACAGTAATTGTGCACATTGGACAAATATACTTCAGTAATTGTGCACAATTATTGTAAAACTATTTTACACTAATTGTGCACATTGTTAAAATATACAACAGTCAGTGCACATTGTAAACATTTACTATAGTAATTGTGCACATTGTAAAAATATACTATAGTAATTGTGCACATTGTTAAAATATTTTACACTAATTGAGCACATTGTAAAAATGTACTACAGTAATTGTGCACATTGTAAAACTATACTACAATAATTGTGCACATTGTACAAATATACTACAGTGATTGTAAACAATTATTGTAAAAATATTTTACACTAATTGTGCACATTGTAAAACTATACTACAGTAATTGTGCACATTGTAAAAATATACAACAGTCAGTGTACATTGTACAAATATACTAAAGTAATTGTGAACATTGTACAAATATACTACAGTAATTGTAAACAATTATTGTAAAAATATTTTACACTAATTGTGCACATTGTAAAAATATACTACAGTAATTGTGCACATTGTATAAATATACTACACTAATTGTGCACATTGTAAAAATATTTAACACTAATTGAGCACATTGTAAAACTGTACTACAGTAATTGTGCACATTGTAAAACTATACTACAATAATTGTGCACATTGTACAAATATACTACAGTAATTGTAAACAATTATTGTAAAAATATTTTACACTAATTGTGCACATTGTAAAACTATACTACAGTAATTGTGCACATTGTAAAAATATACAACAGTCAGTGTACATTGTACAAATATACTACAGTAATTGTGAACATTGTACAAATATACTACAGTAATTGTGCACATTGTAAAAATATACTACAGTAATTGTGCACATTGTAAACATATACTACAGTGATTGTGCACATTGTATAAATATACTACAGTAATTGTGCACATTGTAAAAATATACAACAGTCAGTGCACATTGTAAAATATACTACAGTAATTGTGCACATTGTAAAAATATACTACAGTAATTTGCACATTGTAAAAATATACTACAGTAATTGTGCACATTGTAAAAGTATACTACAGTAATTGTGCACATTGTATAAATATACTACAGTAATTGTGCACATTGTAAAAATATGCAACGGTCAGTGTACGATGTACAAATATACAACACTCATTGTGCACATTGTAAAAATATACAACAGTCAGTGCACATTAAAAAAAATATACTACAGTAATTGTGCACATTGTAAAAATATACAACAGTCAGTGTACATTGTACAAATATACTATAGTATTGGTGAACATTGTACAAATATACTACAGTAATTGTAAACAATTATTGTAAAAATATTTTACACTAATTGTGCACATTGTAAAACTATACTACAGTAATTGTGCACATTGTACAAATATACTACATTAATTGTAAACAATTATTGTAAAAATATTTTACACTAATTGTGCACATTGTAAAAATATACTACAGTAATTGTGCACATTGTATAAATATACTACACTAATTGTGCACATTGTAAAAATATACAACAGTCAGTGTACATTTTACAAATATACTACAGTAATTGTGCACATTGTAAAAATATACTACAGTAATTGTGCACATTGTAAAAATATACTACAGTAATTGTGCACATTGTAAAAATATACAACAGTCAGTGCACATTGTAAAAATATATTACAGTAATTGTGCACATTGGACAAATATACTTCAGTAATTGTGCACAATTATTGTAAAACTATTTTACACTAATTGTGCACATTGTAAAAATATACAACAGTCAGTGCACATTGTAAAAATATATTACAGTAATTGTGAACATTGGACAAATATACTTCAGTAATTGTGCACAATTATTGTAAACCTATTTTACACTAATTGTGCACATTGTAAAAATATACTACAGTAGTTTGCATATTGTAAAAATATACTACAGTAATTGTGCACATTGTAAAAATATACTACAGTCAGTGCACATTGTTAAAATATATTACAGTAATTGTGCACATTGTAAACATATACTACAGTGATTGTGCACATTGTATAAATATACTACAGTAATTGTGCACATTGTAAAAATATACAACAGTCAGTGCACATTGTAAAATATACTACAGTAATTGTGCACATTGTAAAAATATACTACAGTAATTTGTACATTGTAAAAATATGCAACGGTCAGTGTACGTTGTACAAATATACGACACTAATTGTGCACATTGTAAAAATATACAACAGTCAGTGCACATTATAAAAATATACTACAGTAATTGTTCACATTGTAAAAATATACAACAGTCAGTGTACATTGTACAAATATACTACAGTATTTGTGAACATTGTACAAATATACTACAGTAATTGTAAACAATTATTGTAAAAATATTTTACACTAATTGTACACATTGTAAAAATATACTACAGTAATTGTGCACATTGTATAAATATACTACACTAATTGTGCACATTGTAAAAATATACAACAGTCAGTGTACATTTTACAAATATACTACAGTAATTGTGCACATTGTAAAAATATACTGCAGTAATTGTGCACATTGTAAAAATATACTACAGTAATTGTGCACATTGTAAAAATATACAACAGTCAGTGCACATTGTAAAAATATATTACAGTAATTGTGCACATTGGACAAATATACTTCAGTAATTGTGCACAATTATTGTAAAACTATTTTACACTAATTGTGCACATTGTAAAACTATACTACAGTAATTGTGCACATTGTATAAATATACTACACTAATTGTGCACATTGTAAAAATATACAACAGTCAGTGTACATTTCACAAATATACTACAGTAATTGTGCACATTGTAAAAATATACTGCAGTAATTGTGAACATTGTACAAATATACTACAGTAATTGTAAACAATTATTGTAAAAATATTTTACACTAATTGTGCACATTGTAAAAATATACTACAGTAATTGTGCACATTGTATAAATATACTACACTAATTGTGCACATTGTAAAAATATACAACAGTCAGTGTACATTTTACAAATATACTATAGTAATTGTGCACATTGTAAAAATATACTGCAGTAATTGTGCACATTGTAAAAATATACTACAGTTATTGTGCACATTGTAAAAATATACAACAGTCAGTGCACATTGTAAAAATATATTACAGTAATTGTGCACATTGGACAAATATACTTCAGTAATTGTGCACAATTATTGTAAAACTATTTTACACTAATTGTGCACATTGTTAAAATATACAACAGTCAGTGCACATTGTAAAAATTTACTATAGTAATTGTGCACATTGTAAAAATATACTACAGTAATTGTGCACATTGTTAAAATATTTTACACTAATTGAGCACATTGTAAAAATGTACTACAGTAATTGTGCACATTGTAAAACTATACTACAATAATTGTGCACATTGTACAAATATACTACAGTGATTGTAAACAATTATTGTAAAAATATTTTACACTAATTGTGCACATTGTAAAACTATACTACAGTAATTGTGCACATTGTAAAAATATACAACAGTCAGTGTACATTGTACAAATATACTACAGTAATTGTGAACATTGTACAAATATACTACAGTAATTGTGCACATTGTAAAAATATACTACAGTAATTGTGCACATTGTATAAATATACTACACTAATTGTGCACATTGTAAAAATATTTAACACTAATTGAGCACATTGTAAAAATGTACTACAGTAATTGTGCACATTGTAAAACTATACTACAATAATTGTGCACATTGTACAAATATACTACAGTAATTGTAAACAATTATTGTAAAAATATTTTACACTAATTGTGCACATTGTAAAAATATGCTACAGTAATTGTGCACATTGTAAAAATATACAACAGTCAGTGTACATTTTATAAATATACTACAGTAATTGTGCACATTGTAAAAATATACTACACTAATTGTGCACATTGTAAAAATATACAACAGTCAGTGTACATTTTATAAATATACTACAGTAATTGTGCACATTGTAAAAATATACTGCAGTAATTGTGCACATTGTAAAAATATACTACAGTAATTGTGCACATTGTAAAAATATACAACAGTCAGTGCACATTGTAAAAATATATTACAGTAATTGTGGACATTGGACAAATATTCTTCAGTAATTGTGCACAATTATTGTAAAACTATTTTACACTAATTGTGCACATTGTTAAAATATACAACAGTCAGTGCACATTGTAAAAATTTACTATAGTAATTGTGCACATTGTAAAAATATACTACAGTAGTTTGCATATTGTAAAAATATACTACAGTAATTGTGCACATTGTAAAAATATACTACAGTCAGTGCACATTGTTAAAATATACTACAGTAATTGTGCACATTGTAAACATATACTACAGTGATTGTGCACATTGTATAAATATACTACAGTAATTGTGCACATTGTAAAAATATACAACAGTCAGTGCACATTGTAAAATATACTACAGTAATTGTGCACATTGTAAAAATATACTACAGTAATTTGCACATTGTAAAAATATACTACAGTAATTGTGCACATTGTAAAAGTATACTACAGTAATTGTGCACATTGTATAAATATACTACAGTAATTGTGCACATTGTAAAAATATGCAACGGTCAGTGTACGTTGTACAAATATACAACACTCATTGTGCACATTGTAAAAATATACAACAGTCAGTGCACATTATAAAAATATACTACAGTAATTGTGCACATTGTAAAAATATACAACAGTCAGTGTACATTGTACAAATATACTACAGTATTTGTGAACATTGTACAAATATACTACAGTAATTGTAAACAATTATTGTAAAAATATTTTACACTAATTGTGCACATTGTAAAACTATACTACAGTAATTGTGCACATTGTACAAATATACTACAGTAATTGTAAACAATTATTGTAAAAATATTTTACACTAATTGTGCACATTGTAAAAATATACTACAGTAATTGTGCACATTGTATAAATATACTACACTAATTGTGCACATTGTAAAAATATACAACAGTCAGTGTACATTTTATAAATATACTACAGTAATTGTGCACATTGTAAAAATATACTGCAGTAATTGTGCACATTGTAAAAATATACTACACTAATTGTGCACATTGTAAAAATATACAACAGTCAGTGCACATTGTAAAAATATATTACAGTAATTGTGAACATTGGACAAATATACTTCAGTAATTGTGCACAATTATTGTAAAACTATTTTACACTAATTGTGCACATTGTAAAAATATACTACAGTAGTTTGCATATTGTAAAAATATACTACAGTAATTGTGCACATTGTAAAAATATACTACAGTCAGTGCACATTGTTAAAATATATTACAGTAATTGTGCACATTGTAAACATATAGTACAGTGATTGTGCACATTGTATAAATATACTACAGTAATTGTGCACATTGTAAAAATATACAACAGTCAGTGCACATTGTAAAATATACTACAGTAATTGTGCACATTGTAAAAATATACTACAGTAATTTGCACATTGTAAAAATATACTACAGTAATTGTGCACATTGTAAAAGTATACTACAGTAATTGTGCACATTGTATAAATATACTACAGTAATTGTGCACATTGTAAAAATATGCAACGGTCAGTGTACGTTGTACAAATATACGACACTAATTGTGCACATTGTAAAAATATACAACAGTCAGTGCACATTATAAAAATATACTACAGTAATTGTGCACATTGTAAAAATATACAACAGTCAGTGTACATTGTACAAATATACTACAGTATTTGTGAACATTGTACAAATATACTACAGTAATTGTAAACAATTATTGTAAAAATATTTTACACTAATTGTACACATTGTAAAAATATACTACAGTAATTGTGCACATTGTATAAATATACTACACTAATTGTGCACATTGTAAAAATATACAACAGTCAGTGTACATTTTACAAATATACTACAGTAATTGTGCACATTGTAAAAATATACTGCAGTAATTGTGCACATTGTAAAAATATACTACAGTAATTGTGCACATTGTAAAAATATACAACAGTCAGTGCACATTGTAAAAATATATTACAGTAATTGTGAACATTGGACAAATATACTTCAGTAATTGTGCACAATTATTGTAAAACTATTTTACACTAATTGTGCACATTGTAAAAATATACTACAGTAGTTTGCATATTGTAAAAATATACTACAGTAATTGTGCACATTGTAAAAATATACTACAGTCAGTGCACATTGTTAAAATATATTACAGTAATTGTGCACATTGTAAACATATACTACAGTGATTGTGCACATTGTATAAATATACTACAGTAATTGTGCACATTGTAAAAATATACAACAGTCAGTGCACATTGTAAAATATACTACAGTAATTGTGCACATTGTAAAAATATACTACAGTAATTTGCACATTGTAAAAATATACTACAGTAATTGTGCACATTGTAAAAGTATACTACAGTAATTGTGCACATTGTATAAATATACTACAGTAATTGTGCACATTGTAAAAATATGCAACGTTCAGTGTACGTTGTACAAATATACGACACTAATTGTGCACATTGTAAAAATATACAACAGTCAGTGCACATTATAAAAATATACTACAGTAATTGTGCACATTGTAAAAATATACAACAGTCAGTGTACATTGTACAAATATACTACAGTATTTGTGAACATTGTACAAATATACTACAGTAATTGTAAACAATTATTGTAAAAATATTTTACACTAATTGTGCACATTGTAAAAATATACTACAGTAATTGTGCACATTGTATAAATGTACTACACTAATTGTGCACATTGTAAAAATATACAACAGTCAGTGTACATTTTACAAATATACTACAGTAATTGTGCACATTGTAAAAATATACTGCAGTAATTGTGCACATTGTAAAAATATACTACAGTAATTGTGTACATTGTAAATGTTACGCCTAGCGCTCCGGGTCCCCGCTCCTCCCCGGAGCGCTCACGGCGTCTTTCTCCCTGCAGCTCCCCGGTCAGTCCCGCTGACCGGGAGCGCTGCACTGTCATGGCCGTCGGGGATGCGATTTGCACAGCGGGACGCGCCCGCTCGCGAATCGCATCCCAGGTCACTTACCCGTCCCGGTCCCCTGCTGTCATGTGCTGGCGCGCGCGGCTCCGCTCTCTAGGGCGCGCGCGCCAGCTCTCTGAGACTTAAAGGGCCAGTGCACCAATGATTGGTGCCTGGCCCAATTAGCTTAATTGGCTTCCACCTGCTCCCTGGCTATATCTGATCTCCTCCCATGCACTCCCTTGCCGGATCTTGTTGCCTTGTGCCAGTGAAAGCGTTTAGTGTGTCCAAAGCCTGTGTACCTGAACTCCTGCTATCCATCCTGACTACGAACCTTGCCGCCTGCCCCCGACCTTCTGCTACGTCTGACCTTGCCTCTGCCTAGTCCTTCTGTCCCACGCCTTCTCAGCAGTCAGTGAGGTTGAGCCGTTGCTAGTGGATACGACCTGGTTGCTACTGCCGCAGCAAGACCATCCCGCTTTGCGGCGGGCTCTGGTGAAAACCAGTAGCCTCTTAGAACCGGTTCACTAGCACGGTCCACGCCAATCCCTCGCTGACACAGCGGATCCACAACCCGTAAGCCGAATCGTGACAGTAGATCCGGCCATGGATCCCGCTGAGGTGCCGCTGCCAAGTCTCGCTGATCTTCCCACGGTGGTCGCTCAGCAATCGCAGCAGATTGCCCAACAAGGACAGCAGCTGTCGCAGTTGACCGCCATGTTACAGCAACTTCTGCCTCTGCTACAGCAGCAACCATCTCCTCCGCCAGCTCCTGCACCTCCTCCGCAGCGAGTGGCCGCTCCTAACCTACGCTTGTCCCTGCCGGACAAATTTGATGGGGACTCTAAACTCTGCCGTGGATTTTTGTCTCAGTGTTCCCTGCATATGGAGATGTTGTCGGACTTGTTTCCTACAGAAAGGTCTAAGGTGGCGTTCGTAGTAAGCCTTCTTTCAGGAAAGGCCTTGTCTTGGGCCTCACCGCTCTGGGACCGCAATGATCCTGCCACAGCCACAGTCCAGTCCTTCTTCGCTGAAGTCCGGAGTGTCTTCGAGGAGCCAGCCCGAGCTTCTTCTGCCGAGACTGCCCTGTTGAACCTGGTCCAGGGTAATTCTTCAGTGGGCGAGTACGCCATCCAATTTCGTACTCTTGCTTCCGAGTTATCATGGAATAACGAGGCTCTCTGCGCGACCTTTAAAAAAGGCCTATCCAGTCGCATCAAGGATGTGCTGGCCGCACGAGAGATTCCTGCCAACCTCCAAGAACTCATCCATTTGGCTACCCGCATTGACATGCGTTTTTCTGAGCGACACCAAGAGCTCCGCCAGGAAAAAGACTTAGATCTCTGGGCACCTCTCCCACAGCATCCTTTGCAGTCTACGCCTGGGCCTCCCGCCGAGGAGGCCATGCAAGTGGATCGGTCTCGCCTGACCCAGGAAGAGAGGAATCGCCGTAGAGAAGAAAATCTCTGTCTGTACTGTGCCAGTACCGAGCATTTCTTGGTGGATTGCCCTATCCGTCCTCCACGTCTGGGAAACGCACGCACGCACCCAGCTCACGTGGGTGTGGCATCTCTTGGTTCTAAGTCTGCTTCTCCACGTCTCACGGTGCCCGTGCGGATTTCTCCTACAGCCAACTCCTCCCTCTCAGCCTTGGCCTGCTTGGACTCTGGTGCCTCCGGGAATTTTATTTTGGAGTCCTTTGTGAATAAATTCAGCATCCCGGTGACCCGTCTCGTCAAGCCGCTCTACATCTCCACGGTCAACGGAGTCAGATTGGATTGCACCGTGCGTTACCGCACAGAACCCCTCCTGATGTCTATTGGACCCCACCACGAAAGGATTGAGCTCTTCGTTCTCCCCAATTGTACCTCTGAGGTCCTCCTCGGTCTGCCATGGCTCCGGCTTCATTCTCCCACCCTTGATTGGACTACCGGGGAGATCAGGAACTGGGACTTTGCCTGCCACAGGAAGTGCCTCTCCCCCCCTCCCAGTCCCGTCAGGCAAGCCTCTGTGCCTCCTCATGGCTCCCGTCCTTGTGTCTCCCGCGCGGCTCCGCTCTCTAGGGCGCGCGCGCGCGCCAGCTCTCTGAAACTTAAAGGGCCAGTGCACCAATGATTGGTGCCTGGCCCAATTAGCTTAATTGGCTTCCACCTGCTCCCTGGCTATATCTGATCTCCTCCCATGCACTCCCTTGCCGGATCTTGTTGCCTTGTGCCAGTGAAAGCGTTTAGTGTGTCCAAAGCCTGTGTACCTGAACTCCTGCTATCCATCCTGACTACGAACCTTGCCGCCTGCCCCCGACCTTCTGCTACGTCTGACCTTGCCTCTGCCTAGTCCTTCTGTCCCACGCCTTCTCAGCAGTCAGTGAGGTTGAGCCGTTGCTAGTGGATACGACCTGGTTGCTACTGCCGCAGCAAGACCATCCCGCTTTGCGGCGGGCTCTGGTGAAAACCAGTAGCCTCTTAGAACCGGTTCACTAGCACGGTCCAAGCCAATCCCTCGCTGACACAGCGGATCCACAACCCGTAAGCCGAATCGTGACAGTAAAAATATACAACAGTCAGTGCACATTGTAAAAATATATTACAGTAATTGTGCACATTGGACAAATATACTTCAGTAATTGTGCACAATTATTGTAAAACTATTTTACACTAATTGTGCACATTGTTAAAATATACAACAGTCAGTGCACATTGTAAAAATTTACTATAGTAATTGTGCACATTGTAAAAATATACTACAGTAATTGTGCACATTGTTAAAATATTTTACACTAATTGAGCACATTGTAAAAATGTACTACAGTAATTGTGCACATTGTAAAACTATACTACAATAATTGTGCACATTGTACAAATATACTACAGTAATTGTAAACAATTATTGTTAAAGTATTTTACACTAATTGTGCACATTGTAAAACTATACTACAGTAATTGTGCACATTGTTAAAATATTTAACACTAATTGAGCACATTGAAAAAATGTACTACAGTAATTGTGCACATTGTAAAACTATACTACAATAATTGTGCACATTGTACAAATATACTACAGTAATTGTAAACAATTATTGTAAAAATATTTTACACTAATTGTGCACATTGTAAAACTATACTACAGTAATTGTGCACATGGTAAAAATATACAACAGTCAGTGTACATTGTACAAATATACTACAGTAATTGTGAACATTGTACAAATATACTACAGTAATTGTAAACAATTATTGTGAAAATATTTTACACTAATTGTGCACATTGTAAAAATATACTACAGTAATTGTGAACATTGTATAAATATACTACACTAATTGTGCACATTGTAAAAATATACAACAGTCAGTGTACATTTTACAAATATACTGCAGTAATTGTGCACATTGTAAAAATATACTACAGTAATTGTGCACATTGTAAAAATATACAACAGTCAGTGCACATTGTAAAAATATATTACAGTAATTGTGCACATTGGACAAATATACTTCAGTAATTGTGCACAATTATTGTAAAACTATTTTACACTAATTGTGCACATTGTTAAAATATACAACAGTCAGTGCACATTGTAAAAATTTACTACAGTAATTGTGCACATTGTTAAAATATTTTACACTAATTGAGCACATTGTAAAAATGTACTACAGTAATTGTGCACATTGTAAAACTATACTTCAATAATTGTGCACATTGTACAAATATACTACAGTAATTGTAAACAATTATTGTAAAAATATTTTACACTAATTGTGCACATTGTAAAACTATACTACAGTAATTGTGCACATTGTAAAAATATACAACAGTCAGTGTACATTGTACAAATATACTACAGTAATTGTGAACATTGTACAAATATACTACAGTAATTGTAAACAATTATTGTAAAAATATTTTACACTAATTGTGCACATTGTAAAAATATATTACAGTAATTGTGCACATTATAAAAATATACTACAGTAATTGTGCACATTGTAAAAATATACAACAGTCAGTGCACATTGTAAAAATATACTACAGTAATTGTGCACATTGTATGAATATACTACACTAATTGTGCACATTGTAAAAATATACAACAGTCAGTGTGCATTTTACAAATATACTACAGTAATTGTGCACATTGTAAAAATATACTGCAGTAATTGTGCACATTGTAAAAATATACTACAGTAGTTTGCATATTGTAAAAATATACTACAGTAATTGTGCACATTGTAAAAATATACTACAGTCAGTGCACATTGTTAAAATATACTACAGTAATTGTGCACATTGAAAACATATACTACAGTGATTGTGCACATTGTATAAATATACTACAGTAATTGTGCACATTGTAAAAATATACAACAGTCAGTGCACATTGTTAAAATATACTACAGTAATTGTGCACATTGTAAAAATATACTACAGTAATTTGCACATTGTAAAATATACTACAGTAATTGTGCACATTGTAAAAGTATACTACAGTAATTGTGCACATTGTATAAGTATACTACAGTAATTGTGCACATTGTAAAAATATGCAACGGTCAGTGTACGTTGTACAAATATACGACACTAATTGTGCACATTGTAAAAATATACAACAGTCAGTGCACATTATAAAAATATACTTCAGTAATTGTGCACATTGTAAAAATATACAACAGTCAGTGCACATTGTATATATATACTACAGTAATTGTGCACATTGTTAAAATATTTTACACTAATTGTGCACATTGTAAAAATATACAACAGTCAGTGCACATTGTAAAAATATACTACAGTAATTGTGCACATTGTAAAAATATACTACAGTAATTGTGCACATTGTTAAAATATTTAACACTAATTGAGCACATTGAAAAAATGTACTACAGTAATTGTGCACATTGTAAAACTATACTACAATAATTGTGCACATTGTACAAATATACTATAGTAATTGTAAACAATTATTGTAAAAATATTTTACACTAATTGTGCACATTGTAAATTTATACTACAGTAATTGTGCACATTGTAAAAATATACAACAGTCAGTGTACATTGTACAAATATACTACAGTAATTGTGAACATTGTACAAATATACTACAGTAATTGTAAACAATTATTGTGAAAATATTTTACACTAATTGTGCATATTGTAAAAATATACTACAGTAATTGTGAACATTGTATAAATATACTACACTAATTGTGCACATTGTAAAAATATACAACAGTCAGTGTACATTTTACAAATATACTGCAGTAATTGTGCACATTGTAAAAATATACTACAGTAATTGTGCACATTGTAAAAATATACTACAGTAATTGTGCACATTGTAAAAATATATTACAGTAATTGTGCACATTGGACAAATATACTTCAGTAATTGTGCACAATTATTGTAAAACTATTTTACACTAATTGTGCACATTGTTAAAATATACAACAGTCAGTGCACATTGTAAAAATTTACTATAGTAATTGTGCACATTGTAAAAATATACTACAGTAATTGTGCACATTGTTAAAATATTTTACACTAATTGAGCACATTGTAAAAATGTACTACAGTAATTGTGCACATTGTAAAACTATACTTCAATAATTGTGCACATTGTACAAATATACTACAGTAATTGTAAACAATTATTGTAAAAATATTTTACACTAATTGTGCACATTGTAAAACTATACTACAGTAATTGTGCACATTGTAAAAATATACAACAGTCAGTGTACATTGTACAAATATACTACAGTAATTGTGAACATTGTACAAATATACTACAGTAATTGTAAACAATTATTGTAAAAATATTTTACACTAATTGTGCACATTGTAAAAATATACTACAGTAATTGTGCACATTGTAAAAATATACTACAGTAATTGTGCACATTGTAAAAATATACAACAGTCAGTGCACATTGTAAAAATATATTACAGTAATTGTGCACATTGGACAAATATACTTCAGTAATTGTGCACAATTATTGTAAAACTATGTTACACGAATTGTGCACATTGTTAAAATATACAACAGTCAGTGCACATTGTAAAAATTTACTATAGTAATTGTGCACATTGTAAAAATATACTACAGTAATTGTGCACATTGTTAAAATATTTTACACTAATTGAGCACATTGTAAAAATGTACTACAGTAATTGTGCACATTGTAAAACTATACTACAATAATTGTGAACATTGTACAAATATACTACAGTAATTGTGCACATTGTAAAAATATACTACAGTAATTGTGCACATTGTATAAATATACTACACTAATTGTGCACATTGTAAAAATATTTAACACTAATTGAGCACATTGTAAAAATGTACTACAGTAATTGTGCACATTGTAAAACTATACTACAATAATTGTGCACATTGTACAAATATACTACAGTAATTGTAAACAATTATTGTAAAAATATTTTACACTAATTGTGCACATTGTAAAAATATGCTACAGTAATTGTGCACATTGTAAAAATATACAACAGTCAGTGTACATTTTATAAATATACTACAGTAATTGTGCACATTGTAAAAATATACTACACTAATTGTGCACATTGTAAAAATATACAACAGTCAGTGTACATTTTATAAATATACTACAGTAATTGTGCACATTGTAAAAATATACTGCAGTAATTGTGCACATTGTAAAAATATACTACAGTAATTGTGCACATTGTAAAAATATACAACAGTCAGTGCACATTGTAAAAATATATTACAGTAATTGTGGACATTGGACAAATATTCTTCAGTAATTGTGCACAATTATTGTAAAACTATTTTACACTAATTGTGCACATTGTTAAAATATACAACAGTCAGTGCACATTGTAAAAATTTACTATAGTAATTGTGCACATTGTAAAAATATACTACAGTAGTTTGCATATTGTAAAAATATACTACAGTAATTGTGCACATTGTAAAAATATACTACAGTCAGTGCACATTGTTAAAATATACTACAGTAATTGTGCACATTGTAAACATATACTACAGTGATTGTGCACATTGTATAAATATACTACAGTAATTGTGCACATTGTAAAAATATACAACAGTCAGTGCACATTGTAAAATATACTACAGTAATTGTGCACATTGTAAAAATATACTACAGTAATTTGCACATTGTAAAAATATACTACAGTAATTGTGCACATTGTAAAAGTATACTACAGTAATTGTGCACATTGTATAAATATACTACAGTAATTGTGCACATTGTAAAAATATGCAACGGTCAGTGTACGTTGTACAAATATACAACACTCATTGTGCACATTGTAAAAATATACAACAGTCAGTGCACATTATAAAAATATACTACAGTAATTGTGCACATTGTAAAAATATACAACAGTCAGTGTACATTGTACAAATATACTACAGTATTTGTGAACATTGTACAAATATACTACAGTAATTGTAAACAATTATTGTAAAAATATTTTACACTAATTGTGCACATTGTAAAAATATACTACAGTAATTGTGCACATTGTATAAATATACTACACTAATTGTGCACATTGTAAAAATATACAACAGTCAGTGTACATTTTATAAATATACTACAGTAATTGTGCACATTGTAAAAATATACTGCAGTAATTGTGCACATTGTAAAAATATACTACAGTAATTGTGCACATTGTAAAAATATACAACAGTCAGTGCACATTGTAAAAATATATTACAGTAATTGTGCACATTGGACAAATATACTTCAGTAATTGTGCACAATTATTGTAAAACTATTTTACACTAATTGTGCACATTGTAAAAATATACAACAGTCAGTGCACATTGTAAAAATATATTACAGTAATTGTGAACATTGGACAAATATACTTCAGTAATTGTGCACAATTATTGTAAAACTATTTTACACTAATTGTGCACATTGTAAAAATATACTACAGTAGTTTGCATATTGTAAAAATATACTACAGTAATTGTGCACATTGTAAAAATATACTACAGTCAGTGCACATTGTTAAAATATATTACAGTAATTGTGCACATTGTAAACATATACTACAGTGATTGTGCACATTGTATAAATATACTACAGTAATTGTGCACATTGTAAAAATATACAACAGTCAGTGCACATTGTAAAATATACTACAGTAATTGTGCACATTGTAAAAATATACTACAGTAATTTGCACATTGTAAAAATATACTACAGTAATTGTGCACATTGTAAAAGTATACTACAGTAATTGTGCACATTGTATAAATATACTACAGTAATTGTGCACATTGTAAAAATATGCAACGGTCAGTGTACGTTGTACAAATATACGACACTAATTGTGCACATTGTAAAAATATACAACAGTCAGTGCACATTATAAAAATATACTACAGTAATTGTGCACATTGTAAAAATATACAACAGTCAGTGTACATTGTACAAATATACTACAGTATTTGTGAACATTGTACAAATATACTACAGTAATTGTAAACAATTATTGTAAAAATATTTTACACTAATTGTACACATTGTAAAAATATACTACAGTAATTGTGCACATTGTATAAATATACTACACTAATTGTGCACATTGTAAAAATATACAACAGTCAGTGTACATTTTACAAATATACTACAGTAATTGTGCACATTGTAAAAATATACTGCAGTAATTGTGCACATTGTAAAAATATACTACAGTAATTGTGCACATTGTAAAAATATACAACAGTCAGTGCACATTGTAAAAATATATTACAGTAATTGTGAACATTGGACAAATATACTTCAGTAATTGTGCACAATTATTGTAAAACTATTTTACACTAATTGTGCACATTGTAAAAATATACTACAGTAGTTTGCATATTGTAAAAATATACTACAGTAATTGTGCACATTGTAAAAATATACTACAGTCAGTGCACATTGTTAAAATATATTACAGTAATTGTGCACATTGTAAACATATACTACAGTGATTGTGCACATTGTATAAATATACTACAGTAATTGTGCACATTGTAAAAATATACAACAGTCAGTGCACATTGTAAAATATACTACAGTAATTGTGCACATTGTAAAAATATACTACAGTAATTTGCACATTGTAAAAATATACTACAGTAATTGTGCACATTGTAAAAGTATACTACAGTAATTGTGCACATTGTATAAATATACTACAGTAATTGTGCACATTGTAAAAATATGCAACGTTCAGTGTACGTTGTACAAATATACGACACTAATTGTGCACATTGTAAAAATATACAACAGTCAGTGCACATTATAAAAATATACTACAGTAATTGTGCACATTGTAAAAATATACAACAGTCAGTGTACATTGTACAAATATACTACAGTATTTGTGAACATTGTACAAATATACTACAGTAATTGTAAACAATTATTGTAAAAATATTTTACACTAATTGTGCACATTGTAAAAATATACTACAGTAATTGTGCACATTGTATAAATATACTACACTAATTGTGCACATTGTAAAAATATACAACAGTCAGTGTACATTTTACAAATATACTACAGTAATTGTGCACATTGTAAAAATATACTGCAGTAATTGTGCACATTGTAAAAATATACTACAGTAATTGTGTACATTGTAAATGTTACGCCTAGCGCTCCGGGTCCCCGCTCCTCCCCGGAGCGCTCACGGCGTCTTTCTCCCTGCAGCTCCCCGGTCAGTCCCGCTGACCGGGAGCGCTGCACTGTCATGGCCGTCGGGGATGCGATTTGCACAGCGGGACGCGCCCGCTCGCGAATCGCATCCCAGGTCACTTACCCGTCCCGGTCCCCTGCTGTCATGTGCTGGCGCGCGCGGCTCCGCTCTCTAGGGCGCGCGCGCCAGCTCTCTGAGACTTAAAGGGCCAGTGCACCAATGATTGGTGCCTGGCCCAATTAGCTTAATTGGCTTCCACCTGCTCCCTGGCTATATCTGATCTCCTCCCATGCACTCCCTTGCCGGATCTTGTTGCCTTGTGCCAGTGAAAGCGTTTAGTGTGTCCAAAGCCTGTGTACCTGAACTCCTGCTATCCATCCTGACTACGAACCTTGCCGCCTGCCCCCGACCTTCTGCTACGTCTGACCTTGCCTCTGCCTAGTCCTTCTGTCCCACGCCTTCTCAGCAGTCAGTGAGGTTGAGCCGTTGCTAGTGGATACGACCTGGTTGCTACTGCCGCAGCAAGACCATCCCGCTTTGCGGCGGGCTCTGGTGAAAACCAGTAGCCTCTTAGAACCGGTTCACTAGCACGGTCCACGCCAATCCCTCGCTGACACAGCGGATCCACAACCCGTAAGCCGAATCGTGACAGTAGATCCGGCCATGGATCCCGCTGAGGTGCCGCTGCCAAGTCTCGCTGATCTTCCCACGGTGGTCGCTCAGCAATCGCAGCAGATTGCCCAACAAGGACAGCAGCTGTCGCAGTTGACCGCCATGTTACAGCAACTTCTGCCTCTGCTACAGCAGCAACCATCTCCTCCGCCAGCTCCTGCACCTCCTCCGCAGCGAGTGGCCGCTCCTAACCTACGCTTGTCCCTGCCGGACAAATTTGATGGGGACTCTAAACTCTGCCGTGGATTTTTGTCTCAGTGTTCCCTGCATATGGAGATGTTGTCGGACTTGTTTCCTACAGAAAGGTCTAAGGTGGCGTTCGTAGTAAGCCTTCTTTCAGGAAAGGCCTTGTCTTGGGCCTCACCGCTCTGGGACCGCAATGATCCTGCCACAGCCACAGTCCAGTCCTTCTTCGCTGAAGTCCGGAGTGTCTTCGAGGAGCCAGCCCGAGCTTCTTCTGCCGAGACTGCCCTGTTGAACCTGGTCCAGGGTAATTCTTCAGTGGGCGAGTACGCCATCCAATTTCGTACTCTTGCTTCCGAGTTATCATGGAATAACGAGGCTCTCTGCGCGACCTTTAAAAAAGGCCTATCCAGTCGCATCAAGGATGTGCTGGCCGCACGAGAGATTCCTGCCAACCTCCAAGAACTCATCCATTTGGCTACCCGCATTGACATGCGTTTTTCTGAGCGACACCAAGAGCTCCGCCAGGAAAAAGACTTAGATCTCTGGGCACCTCTCCCACAGCATCCTTTGCAGTCTACGCCTGGGCCTCCCGCCGAGGAGGCCATGCAAGTGGATCGGTCTCGCCTGACCCAGGAAGAGAGGAATCGCCGTAGAGAAGAAAATCTCTGTCTGTACTGTGCCAGTACCGAGCATTTCTTGGTGGATTGCCCTATCCGTCCTCCACGTCTGGGAAACGCACGCACGCACCCAGCTCACGTGGGTGTGGCATCTCTTGGTTCTAAGTCTGCTTCTCCACGTCTCACGGTGCCCGTGCGGATTTCTCCTACAGCCAACTCCTCCCTCTCAGCCTTGGCCTGCTTGGACTCTGGTGCCTCCGGGAATTTTATTTTGGAGTCCTTTGTGAATAAATTCAGCATCCCGGTGACCCGTCTCGTCAAGCCGCTCTACATCTCCACGGTCAACGGAGTCAGATTGGATTGCACCGTGCGTTACCGCACAGAACCCCTCCTGATGTCTATTGGACCCCACCACGAAAGGATTGAGCTCTTCGTTCTCCCCAATTGTACCTCTGAGGTCCTCCTCGGTCTGCCATGGCTCCGGCTTCATTCTCCCACCCTTGATTGGACTACCGGGGAGATCAGGAACTGGGACTTTGCCTGCCACAGGAAGTGCCTCTCCCCCCCTCCCAGTCCCGTCAGGCAAGCCTCTGTGCCTCCTCATGGCTCCCGTCCTTGTGTCTCCCGCGCGGCTCCGCTCTCTAGGGCGCGCGCGCGCGCCAGCTCTCTGAAACTTAAAGGGCCAGTGCACCAATGATTGGTGCCTGGCCCAATTAGCTTAATTGGCTTCCACCTGCTCCCTGGCTATATCTGATCTCCTCCCATGCACTCCCTTGCCGGATCTTGTTGCCTTGTGCCAGTGAAAGCGTTTAGTGTGTCCAAAGCCTGTGTACCTGAACTCCTGCTATCCATCCTGACTACGAACCTTGCCGCCTGCCCCCGACCTTCTGCTACGTCTGACCTTGCCTCTGCCTAGTCCTTCTGTCCCACGCCTTCTCAGCAGTCAGTGAGGTTGAGCCGTTGCTAGTGGATACGACCTGGTTGCTACTGCCGCAGCAAGACCATCCCGCTTTGCGGCGGGCTCTGGTGAAAACCAGTAGCCTCTTAGAACCGGTTCACTAGCACGGTCCAAGCCAATCCCTCGCTGACACAGCGGATCCACAACCCGTAAGCCGAATCGTGACAGTAAAAATATACAACAGTCAGTGCACATTGTAAAAATATATTACAGTAATTGTGCACATTGGACAAATATACTTCAGTAATTGTGCACAATTATTGTAAAACTATTTTACACTAATTGTGCACATTGTTAAAATATACAACAGTCAGTGCACATTGTAAAAATTTACTATAGTAATTGTGCACATTGTAAAAATATACTACAGTAATTGTGCACATTGTTAAAATATTTTACACTAATTGAGTACATTGTAAAAATGTACTACAGTAATTGTGCACATTGTAAAACTATACTACAATAATTGTGCACATTGTACAAATATACTACAGTAATTGTAAACAATTATTGTTAAAGTATTTTACACTAATTGTGCACATTGTAAAACTATACTACAGTAATTGTGCACATTGTTAAAATATTTAACACTAATTGAGCACATTGAAAAAATGTACTACAGTAATTGTGCACATTGTAAAACTATACTACAATAATTGTGCACATTGTACAAATATACTACAGTAATTGTAAACAATTATTGTAAAAATATTTTACACTAATTGTGCACATTGTAAAACTATACTACAGTAATTGTGCACATGGTAAAAATATACAACAGTCAGTGTACATTGTACAAATATACTACAGTAATTGTGAACATTGTACAAATATACTACAGTAATTGTAAACAATTATTGTGAAAATATTTTACACTAATTGTGCACATTGTAAAAATATACTACAGTAATTGTGAACATTGTATAAATATACTACACTAATTGTGCACATTGTAAAAATATACAACAGTCAGTGTACATTTTACAAATATACTGCAGTAATTGTGCACATTGTAAAAATATACTACAGTAATTGTGCACATTGTAAAAATATACAACAGTCAGTGCACATTGTAAAAATATATTACAGTAATTGTGCACATTGGACAAATATACTTCAGTAATTGTGCACAATTATTGTAAAACTATTTTACACTAATTGTGCACATTGTTAAAATATACAACAGTCAGTGCACATTGTAAAAATTTACTACAGTAATTGTGCACATTGTTAAAATATTTTACACTAATTGAGCACATTGTAAAAATGTACTACAGTAATTGTGCACATTGTAAAACTATACTTCAATAATTGTGCACATTGTACAAATATACTACAGTAATTGTAAACAATTATTGTAAAAATATTTTACACTAATTGTGCACATTGTAAAACTATACTACAGTAATTGTGCACATTGTAAAAATATACAACAGTCAGTGTACATTGTACAAATATACTACAGTAATTGTGAACATTGTACAAATATACTACAGTAATTGTAAACAATTATTGTAAAAATATTTTACACTAATTGTGCACATTGTAAAAATATATTACAGTAATTGTGCACATTATAAAAATATACTACAGTAATTGTGCACATTGTAAAAATATACAACAGTCAGTGCACATTGTAAAAATATACTACAGTAATTGTGCACATTGTATGAATATACTACACTAATTGTGCACATTGTAAAAATATACAACAGTCAGTGTGCATTTTACAAATATACTACAGTAATTGTGCACATTGTAAAAATATACTGCAGTAATTGTGCACATTGTAAAAATATACTACAGTAGTTTGCATATTGTAAAAATATACTACAGTAATTGTGCACATTGTAAAAATATACTACAGTCAGTGCACATTGTTAAAATATACTACAGTAATTGTGCACATTGAAAACATATACTACAGTGATTGTGCACATTGTATAAATATACTACAGTAATTGTGCACATTGTAAAAATATACAACAGTCAGTGCACATTGTTAAAATATACTACAGTAATTGTGCACATTGTAAAAATATACTACAGTAATTTGCACATTGTAAAATATACTACAGTAATTGTGCACATTGTAAAAGTATACTACAGTAATTGTGCACATTGTATAAGTATACTGTCACGATGCCGGCTGGCAGGTAGTGGACCCTCTGTGCCAGAGAGGGATTGGCGTGGACCGTGCTAGTGGACCGGTTCTAAGCCACTACTGGTTTTCACCAGAGCCCGCCGCAAAGCGGGATGGTCTTGCTGCGGCGGTAGTGACCAGGTCGTATCCACTAGCAACGGCTCACCTCTCTGGCTGCTGAAGATAGGCGCGGTACAAGGGAGTAGGCAGAAGCAAGGTCGGACGTAGCAGAAGGTCGGGGCAGGCAGCAAGGATCGTAGTCAGGGGCAACGGCAGAAGGTCTGGAAACACAGGCAAGGAACACACAAGGAACGCTTTCACTGGCACTAAGGCAACAAGATCCGGCAAGGGAGTGCAAGGGAAGTGAGGTAATATAGGGAAGTGCACAGGTGAAAACCCTAATTGGAACCACTGCGCCAATCAGCGGCGCAGTGGCCCTTTAAATCGCAGAGACCCGGCGCGCGCGCGCCCTAGGGAGCGGGGCCGCGCGCGCCGGGACAGAACAGACGGGGAGCGAGTCAGGTAGGGGAGCCGGGGTGCGCATCGCGAGCGGGCGCTACCCGCATCGCGAATCGCATCCCGGCTGGCAGCAGGATCGCAGCGCCCCGGGTCAGAGGACGTGACCGGAGCGCTGCAGCGGAGGGAGTGAAGCGAGCGCTCCGGGGAGGAGCGGGGACCCGGAGCGCTCGGCGTAACAGTACCCCCCCCCCTTGGGTCTCCCCCTCTTCTTGGAGCCTGAGAACCTGAGGAGCAGACTTTTGTCAAGGATGTTGTCCTCAGGTTCCCAGGATCTCTCTTCAGGACCACAACCCTCCCAGTCTACTAAAAAAAAAATTTTCCCTCTGACCTTTTTGGCAGCCAAAATTTCCTTGACCGAGAAGACGTCCGAGGAGCCGGAAACAGGAGTGGGAGGAACAGATTTGGGAGAAAAACGGTTGAGGATGAGTGGTTTGAGAAGAGAGACGTGAAAGGCATTAGGGATACGAAGAGAAGGAGGAAGAAGAAGTTTATAAGAGACAGGATTAATTTGACACAAAATTTTGAAAGGACCAAGATAGCGTGGTCCCAACTTGTAGCTAGGGACACGGAAGCGGACATATTTAGCGGAGAGCCATACCTTGTCTCCAGGGGAAAAAACGGGGGGAGCTCTTCTTTTCTTATCCGCGAACCTCTTCATGCGTGAAGAAGCCTGTAAGAGAGAATTTTGGGTCTCTCTCCATATAATGGAAAGGTCACGAGAAATTTCATCCACAGCGGGCAGACCAGAGGGCAAGGGGGTAGGGAGGGGGGGAAGAGGGTGACGGCCGTACACCACGAAAAATGGGGATTTGGAGGAAGATTCAGAGACCCTGAAGTTATACGAAAATTCGGCCCATGGAAGGAGATCTGCCCAGTCATCCTGGCGGGAGGAAACAAAATGTCGCAAATAATCACCCAGGATCTGGTTAATTCTTTCTACTTGTCCATTGGACTGGGGATGATATGCAGAGGAAAAATTTAATTTAATCTTGAGTTGTTTACAGAGAGCCCTCCAGAATTTAGACACGAATTGGACCCCTCTATCCGAGACAATCTGCGTAGGCAACCCGTGAAGACGAAAAATGTGTACAAAAAATTGTTTAGCCAACTGAGGCGCAGAAGGAAGACCAGGAAGAGGGATGAAATGTGCCATTTTGGAGAATCGATCAACGACCACCCAAATAACGGTGTTGCCACGGGAAGGGGGTAAATCAGTAATAAAATCCATACCAATCAGAGACCAAGGCTGTTCGGGGACAGGCAGAGGATGAAGAAAACCAGCGGGCTTCTGGCGAGGAGTCTTATCCCGGGCACAGATAGTGCAGGCTCGCACAAAGTCCCCAACATCCGTCTCCAGAGTCGGCCACCAATAGAAGCGGGAGATGAGTTGCACAGATTTCTTGATGCCCGCATGACCTGCGAGATGGGAGGAGTGACCCCATTTGAGGATTCCGAGGCGTTGGCGTGGAGAAACAAAGGTCTTTCCTGGAGGAGTCTGCCTGATGGAGGCAGGAGAAGTGGAGATCAGGCAGTCAGGTGGAATGATGTGTTGCGGAGGGAGATCAACTTCTGAGGCATCCGAGGAACGAGAGAGAGCATCGGCCCTAATGTTCTTATCGGCAGGACGAAAGTGAATCTCAAAATTAAATCGGGCAAAGAACAGAGACCACCGGGCCTGGCGAGGATTCAGCCGTTGGGCCGACTGGAGGTAGGAGAGGTTCTTGTGGTCGGTGTAGATAATAACAGGAAATCTTGATCCCTCCAGCAGATGCCTCCATTCCTCAAGTGCTAATTTAATGGCTAGAAGCTCTCGATCCCCGATGGAGTAGTTCCTCTCCGCTGGAGAGAAGGTCCTAGAGAAAAAACCACAAGTGACAGCATGCCCGGAAGGATTTTTTTGTAGAAGAACAGCTCCAGCTCCTACTGAGGAGGCATCAACCTCCAATAGGAAGGGTTTGGAAGGGTCAGGTCTGGAGAGCACGGGAGCCGAAGAAAAGGCAGACTTGAGTCGTTTAAAGGAGTCTTCTGCTTGAGGAGGCCAGGACTTGGGATCAGCATTTTTCTTGGTTAAAGCCACGATAGGAGCCACAATGGTAGAAAAATGTGGAATAAATTGCCTGTAATAATTGGCGAACCCCAAAAAGCGTTGGATAGCACGGAGTCCGGAGGGGCGTGGCCAATTTAAGACGGCAGAGAGTTTGTCTGGATCCATCTGTAGTCCCTGGCCAGAGACCAAATATCCTAGAAAAGGAAGAGATTGGCATTCAAACAGACATTTCTCAATTTTGGCATAGAGTTGGTTGTCACGAAGTCTCTGAAGAACCATACGGACATGCTGGCGGTGTTCTTCTAGATTGGCAGAAAAAATTAGGATATCGTCCAGATATACCACAACACAGGAGTATAACAGATCACGAAAAATTTCATTGACAAAGTCTTGGAAGACGGCAGGGGCATTGCACAGTCCAAAGGGCATGACCAGATACTCAAAGTGTCCATCTCTGGTGTTAAATGCCGTTTTCCACTCGTCCCCCTCTCTGATGCGGATGAGGTTATAGGCGCCTCTTAAGTCCAATTTAGTGAAGATGTGGGCACCTTGGAGGCGATCAAAGAGTTCAGAGATGAGGGGTAAGGGGTAGCGGTTCTTAACCGTGATTTTATTAAGACCGCGGTAGTCAATGCAAGGACGTAGGGAGCCATCTTTTTTGGACACAAAGAAAAATCCGGCTCCGGCAGGAGAGGAGGATTTACGGATAAAGCCCTTTTTTAGATTCTCCTGGACGTATTCGGACATGGCAAGAGTCTCTGGGGCAGAGAGAGGATAAATTCTGCCCCGGGGTGGAGTAGTACCCGGGAGGGGGTCGATAGGGCAATCATAAGGCCTGTGAGGAGGTAGAGTCTCAGCTTGTTTTTTGCAGAAAACATCCGCGAAGTCCATATAGGCCTTAGGGAGACCGGTTACTGGAGGAACCACAGAGTTACGGCAAGGGTTACTGGGAACCGGTTTTAGACAGTTCTTGGAACAAGAGGACCCCCAACTCTTGATCTCCCCAGTGGACCAATCCAGGGTTGGGGAATGAAGTTGAAGCCAGGGAAGTCCAAGGAGAATCTCCGAGGTGCAATTGGGGAGGACCAAAAGTTCAATCCTCTCATGATGAGATCCGATGCTCATAAGAAGGGGCTCCGTGCGGAAACGTATGGTACAGTCCAATCTTTCATTATTTACACAATTGATGTAGAGGGGTCTGGCGAGACTGGTCACTGGGATGTTGAACCTGTTGACGAGAGAGGCCAAAATAAAATTTCCTGCAGATCCAGAGTCCAAGAAGGCCACTGTAGAGAAGGAGAAGGCAGAGGCAGACATCCGCACAGGCACAGTAAGACGTGGAGAAGCAGAGTAGACATCAAGGACTGTCTCACCCTTGTGCGGAGTCAGCGTACGTCTTTCCAGGCGGGGAGGACGGATAGGACAATCCCTCAGGAAGTGTTCGGTACTAGCACAGTACAGGCAGAGGTTCTCCATACGGCGTCGTGTCCTCTCTTGAGGTGTCAGGCGAGACCGGTCGACCTGCATAGCCTCCACGGCGGGAGGCACAGGAACAGATTGCAGGGGACCAGAGGAGAGAGGAGCCGAGGAGACGAAACGCCTCGTGCGAACAGAGTCCATATCTTGGCGGAGTTCCTGACGCCTTTCAGAAAAACGCATGTCAATGCGAGTGGCTAGGTGAATAAGTTCATGTAGATTAGCAGGAATTTCTCGTGCGGCCAGAACATCTTTAATGTTGCTGGATAGGCCTTTTTTGAAGGTCGCGCAGAGGGCCTCATTATTCCAGGACAATTCTGAAGCAAGTGTACGGAATTGTACGGCATACTCGCCAACGGAAGAATTACCCTGGACCAGGTTCAACAGGGCAGTCTCAGCAGAAGAGGCTCGGGCAGGTTCCTCAAAGACACTTCGGATTTCCGAGAAGAAGGAGTGTACAGAGGCAGTGACGGGGTCATTGCGGTCCCAGAGCGGTGTGGCCCATGACAGGGCTTTTCCGGACAGAAGACTGACTACGAAAGCCACCTTAGACCTTTCAGTGGGAAACAGGTCCGACATCATCTCCAGATGCAGGGAACATTGGGAAAGAAAGCCACGGCAAAACTTAGAGTCCCCATCAAATTTATCCGGCAAGGATAAGCGTATCCCAGGAGCGGCCACTCGCTGCGGAGGAGGTGCAGGAGCTGGCGGAGGAGATGACTGCTGAAGCTGTGGTAGCAACTGTTGTAGCATAACGGTCAGTTGAGACAGCTGTTGGCCTTGTTGCGCTATCTGTTGTGACTGCTGGGCGACCACCGTGGTGAGGTCAGCGACAACTGGCAGAGGAACTTCAGCGGGATCCATGGCCGGATCTACTGTCACGATGCCGGCTGGCAGGTAGTGGACCCTCTGTGCCAGAGAGGGATTGGCGTGGACCGTGCTAGTGGACCGGTTCTAAGCCACTACTGGTTTTCACCAGAGCCCGCCGCAAAGCGGGATGGTCTTGCTGCGGCGGTAGTGACCAGGTCGTATCCACTAGCAACGGCTCACCTCTCTGGCTGCTGAAGATAGGCGCGGTACAAGGGAGTAGGCAGAAGCAAGGTCGGACGTAGCAGAAGGTCGGGGCAGGCAGCAAGGATCGTAGTCAGGGGCAACGGCAGAAGGTCTGGAAACACAGGCAAGGAACACACAAGGAACGCTTTCACTGGCACTAAGGCAACAAGATCCGGCAAGGGAGTGCAAGGGAAGTGAGGTAATATAGGGAAGTGCACAGGTGAAAACCCTAATTGGAACCACTGCGCCAATCAGCGGCGCAGTGGCCCTTTAAATCGCAGAGACCCGGCGCGCGCGCGCCCTAGGGAGCGGGGCCGCGCGCGCCGGGACAGAACAGACGGGGAGCGAGTCAGGTAGGGGAGCCGGGGTGCGCATCGCGAGCGGGCGCTACCCGCATCGCGAATCGCATCCCGGCTGGCAGCAGGATCGCAGCGCCCCGGGTCAGAGGACGTGACCGGAGCGCTGCAGCGGAGGGAGTGAAGCGAGCGCTCCGGGGAGGAGCGGGGACCCGGAGCGCTCGGCGTAACATATACTATAGTAATTGTGCACATTGTAAAAATATGCAACGGTCAGTGTACGTTGTACAAATATACGACACTAATTGTGCACATTGTAAAAATATACAACAGTCAGTGCACATTATAAAAATATACTTCAGTAATTGTGCACATTGTAAAAATATACAACAGTCAGTGCACATTGTATATATATACTACAGTAATTGTGCACATTGTTAAAATATTTTACACTAATTGTGCACATTGTAAAAATATACAACAGTCAGTGCACATTGTAAAAATATACTACAGTAATTGTGCACATTGTAAAAATATACTACAGTAATTGTGCACATTGTTAAAATATTTAACACTAATTGAGCACATTGAAAAAATGTACTACAGTAATTGTGCACATTGTAAAACTATACTACAATAATTGTGCACATTGTACAAATATACTATAGTAATTGTAAACAATTATTGTAAAAATATTTTACACTAATTGTGCACATTGTAAATTTATACTACAGTAATTGTGCACATTGTAAAAATATACAACAGTCAGTGTACATTGTACAAATATACTACAGTAATTGTGAACATTGTACAAATATACTACAGTAATTGTAAACAATTATTGTGAAAATATTTTACACTAATTGTGCATATTGTAAAAATATACTACAGTAATTGTGAACATTGTATAAATATACTACACTAATTGTGCACATTGTAAAAATATACAACAGTCAGTGTACATTTTACAAATATACTGCAGTAATTGTGCACATTGTAAAAATATACTACAGTAATTGTGCACATTGTAAAAATATACTACAGTAATTGTGCACATTGTAAAAATATATTACAGTAATTGTGCACATTGGACAAATATACTTCAGTAATTGTGCACAATTATTGTAAAACTATTTTACACTAATTGTGCACATTGTTAAAATATACAACAGTCAGTGCACATTGTAAAAATTTACTATAGTAATTGTGCACATTGTAAAAATATACTACAGTAATTGTGCACATTGTTAAAATATTTTACACTAATTGAGCACATTGTAAAAATGTACTACAGTAATTGTGCACATTGTAAAACTATACTTCAATAATTGTGCACATTGTACAAATATACTACAGTAATTGTAAACAATTATTGTAAAAATATTTTACACTAATTGTGCACATTGTAAAACTATACTACAGTAATTGTGCACATTGTAAAAATATACAACAGTCAGTGTACATTGTACAAATATACTACAGTAATTGTGAACATTGTACAAATATACTACAGTAATTGTAAACAATTATTGTAAAAATATTTTACACTAATTGTGCACATTGTAAAAATATACTACAGTAATTGTGCACATTGTAAAAATATACTACAGTAATTGTGCACATTGTAAAAATATACAACAGTCAGTGCACATTGTAAAAATATATTACAGTAATTGTGCACATTGGACAAATATACTTCAGTAATTGTGCACAATTATTGTAAAACTATGTTACACGAATTGTGCACATTGTTAAAATATACAACAGTCAGTGCACATTGTAAAAATTTACTATAGTAATTGTGCACATTGTAAAAATATACTACAGTAATTGTGCACATTGTTAAAATATTTTACACTAATTGAGCACATTGTAAAAATGTACTACAGTAATTGTGCACATTGTAAAACTATACTACAATAATTGTGCACATTGTACAAATATACTACAGTAATTGTAAACAATTATTGTTAAAGTATTTTACACTAATTGTGCACATTGTAAAACTATACTACAGTAATTGTGCACATTGTAAAAATATACAACAGTCAGTGTACATTGTACAAATATACTACAGTAATTGTGAACATTGTACAAATATACTACAGTAATTGTAAACAATTACTGTAAAAATATTTTACACTAATTGTGCACATTGTAAAAATATACTACAGTAATTGTGCACATTGTATAAATATACTACACTAATTGTGCACAATGTAAAAATATACAACAGTCAGTGTACATTTTACAAATAAACTACAGTAATTGTGCACATTGTATAAATATACTGCAGTAATTGTGCACATTGTAAAAATATACTACAGTAATTGTGCACATTGTAAAAATATACAACACTCAGTGCACATTGTAAAAATATATTACAGTAATTGTCCACATTGGACAAATATACTTCAGTATTGTGCACAATTATTGTAAAACTATTTTACACTAATTGTGCACATTGTTAAAATATACAACAGTCAGTGCACATTGTAAACATTTACAATAGTAATTGTGCACATTGTAAAAATATACTACAGTAATTGTGCACATTGTTAAAATATTTTACACTAATTGAGCACATTGTTAAAATATTTTACACTAATTGAGCACATTGTAAAAATGTACTACAGTTATTGTGCACATTGTAAAACTATACTACAATAATTGTGCACATTGTACAAATACACTACAGTAATTGTAAACAATTATTGTAAAAATATTTTACACTAATTGTGCACATTGTAAAACTATACTACAGTAATTGTGCACATTGTAAAAATATACAACAGTCAGTGTACATTGTACAAATATACTAGAGTAATTGTGAACATTGTACAAATATACTACAGTAATTGTAAACAATTATTGTAAAAATATTTTACACTAATTGTGCACATTGTAAAAATATACTACAGTAATTGTGCACTGTTACGTCTAGCGCTCCGGGTCCCCGCTCCTCCCCGGAGCGCTCACGGCGCCTTTCTCCCTGCAGCGCCCCGGTCAGTCCCGCTGACCGGGAGCGCTGCACTGTCTTGGCCGTTGGGGATGCGATTCGCACAGCGGGACGCGCCCGCTCGCGAATCGCATCCCAGGTCACTTACCCGTCCCGGTCCCCTGCTGTCATGTGCTGGCGCGCGCGGCTCCGCTCTCTAGGGCGCGCGCGCGCCAGCTCTCTGAGACTTAAAGGGCCAGTGCACCAATGATTGGTGCCTGGCCCAATTAGTCTAATTGGCTTCCACCTGCTCCCTGCCTTTATCTGACCTCCTCCCATGCACTCCCTTGCCGGATCTTGTTGCCTTGTGCCAGTGAAAGCGTTTAGTGTGTCCAAAGCCTGTGTACCTGAACTTCTGCTACCCATCCTGACTACGAACCTTGCCGCCTGCCCCCGACCTTCTGCTACGTCTGACCTTGCCTCTGCCTAGTCCTTCTGTCCCACGCCTTCTCAGCAGTCAGCGAGGTAGAGCCGTTGCTAGTGGATACGACCTGGTTGCTACTGCCGCAGCAAGACCATCCCGCTTTGCGGCGGGCTCTGGTGAAAACCAGTAGCCTCTTAGAACCGGTCCACTAGCACGGTCCACGCCAATCCCTCGCTGACACAGAGGATCCACTACCTGGAAGCCGAATCGTGACAGTAGATCCGGCCATGGATCCCGCTGAGGTGCCGCTGCCAAGTCTCGCTGATCTTCCCACGGTGGTCGCTCAGCAATCGCAGCAGATTGCCCAACAAGGACAGCAGCTGTCGCAGTTGACCGCCATGTTACAGCAACTTCTGCCTCTGCTACAGCAGCAACCATCTCCTCCGCCAGCTCCTGCACCTCCTCCGCAGCGAGTGGCCGCTCCTAACCTCCGCTTGTCCCTGCCGGACAAATTTGATGGGGACTCTAAACTCTGCCGTGGATTTTTGTCTCAGTGTTCCCTGCATATGGAGATGTTGTCGGACTTGTTTCCTTCAGAACGGTCTAAGGTGGCGTTCGTAGTAAGCCTTCTTTCAGGAAAGGCCTTGTCTTGGGCCACACCGCTCTGGGACCGCAATGATCCTGCCACAGCCACAGTCCAGGCCTTCTTCGCTGAACTCCGGAGTGTCTTCGAGGAGCCAGCCCGAGCTTCTTCTGCCGAGACTGCCCTGTTGAACCTGGTCCAGGGTAATTCTTCCGTTGGCGAGTACGCCATACAATTCCGTACTTTTGCTTCTGAACTATCCTGGAATAATGAGGCTCTCTGCGCGACCTTTAAAAAAGGCCTATCCAGTCGCATCAAGGATGTTCTGGCCGCACGAGAGATTCCTGCCAACCTCCAAGAACTCATCCATTTGGCTACCCGCATTGACATGCGTTTTTCTGAGCGACACCAAGAGCTCCGCCAGGAAAAAGACTTAGATCTCTGGGCACCTCTCCCACAGTATCCGTTGCAATCTACGCCTGGGCCTCCCGCCGAGGAGGCCATGCAAGTGGATAAGTCTCGCCTGACCCAGGAAGAGAGGAATCGCCGTAGGGAAGAAAATCTCTGTCTTTACTGTGCCAGTACCGAGCATTTCTTGGTGGATTGCCCTATCCGTCCTCCACGCCTGGGAAACGCACGCACGCACCCAGCTCACGTGGGTGTGGCGTCTCTTGGTTCCAAGTCTGCTCCTCCACGTCTCACGGTACCCGTGCGGTTTTCTTCTTCTGCCAACTCCTCCCTCTCAGCCGTGGCCTGCTTGGACTCCGGTGCCTCTGGAAATTTTATTTTGGAGTCCTTTGTTAATAAATTCAGCATCCCGGTGACCCGTCTCGTCAAACCGCTCTACATTTCCGCGGTCAACGGAGCCAGATTGGACTGCACCGTGCGTTACCGCACAGAACCCCTCCTGATGTCTATCGGACCCCACCACGAAAGGATTGAGTTCTTCATTCTCCCCAACTGTACCTCTGAGGTCCTCCTCGGTCTGCCTTGGCTCCGGCTTCATTCCCCCACCATTGATTGGACCACCGGGGAGATCAGGAACTGGGACTCTGCCTGCCACAGGAAGTGCCTCTCCCCCCCTCCCAGTCCCGTCAGGCAAGCCTCTGTGCCTCCCCATGGCCCCTGTCCTGGTGTCACACTGCCCCGTGCCAGGCCTCGCCCTCTGCCCTCCCTCCCCATTCCTACTCCTGCTGTTCTGCCTGCCGTTGAGGAAACCCTCCATTCTTTCCCGGTGTCCTCATCCCAGGGGCGGCAGTTACCGGACAAAGAGAAGGGGAGACCTAAGGGGGGGGGGTACTGTTACGTCTAGCGCTCCGGGTCCCCGCTCCTCCCCGGAGCGCTCACGGCGCCTTTCTCCCTGCAGCGCCCCGGTCAGTCCCGCTGACCGGGAGCGCTGCACTGTCTTGGCCGTTGGGGATGCGATTCGCACAGCGGGACGCGCCCCGCTCGCGAATCGCATCCCAGGTCACTTACCCGTCCCGGTCCCCTGCTGTCATGTGCTGGCGCGCGCGGCTCCGCTCTCTAGGGCGCGCGCGCGCCAGCTCTCTGAGACTTAAAGGGCCAGTGCACCAATGATTGGTGCCTGGCCCAATTAGTCTAATTGGCTTCCACCTGCTCCCTGCCTTTATCTGACCTCCTCCCATGCACTCCCTTGCCGGATCTTGTTGCCTTGTGCCAGTGAAAGCGTTTAGTGTGTCCAAAGCCTGTGTACCTGAACTTCTGCTACCCATCCTGACTACGAACCTTGCCGCCTGCCCCCGACCTTCTGCTACGTCTGACCTTGCCTCTGCCTAGTCCTTCTGTCCCACGCCTTCTCAGCAGTCAGCGAGGTAGAGCCGTTGCTAGTGGATACGACCTGGTTGCTACTGCCGCAGCAAGACCATCCCGCTTTGCGGCGGGCTCTGGTGAAAACCAGTAGCCTCTTAGAACCGGTCCACTAGCACGGTCCACGCCAATCCCTCGCTGACACAGAGGATCCACTACCTGGAAGCCGAATCGTGACATGCACATTGTATAAATATACTACACTAATTGTGCACATTGTAAAAATATACAACAGTCAGTGTACATTTTACAAATATACTACAGTAATTGTGCACATTGTAAAAATATACTGCAGTAATTGTGCACATTGTAAAAATATACTACAGTAATTGTGCACATTGTAAAAATATACAACAGTCAGTGCACATTGTAAAAATATAATACAGTAATTGTGCACATTGGACAAATATACTTCAGTAATTGTGCACAATTATTGTAAAACTATTTTACACTAATTGTGCACATTGTTAAAATATACAACAGTCAGTGCACATTGTAAAAATTTACTATAGTAATTGTGCACATTGTAAAAATATACTACAGTAGTTTGCATATTGTAAAAATATACTACAGTAATTGTGCACATTGTAAAAATATACTACAGTCAGTGCACATTGTTAAAATATACCACAGTAATTGTGCACATTGAAAACATATACTACAGTGATTGTGCACATTGTATAAATATACTACAGTAATTGTGCACATTGTAAAAATATACAACAGTCAGTGCACATTGTAAAAATATACTACAGTAATTGTGCACATTGTAAAAATATACTACAGTAATTTGCACATTGTAAAATATACTACAGTAATTGTGCACATTGTAAAAGTATACTACAGTAATTGCGCACATTGTATAAGTATACTACAGTAATTGTGCACATTGTAAAAATATGCAACGGTCAGTGTACGTTGTACAAATATACGACACTAATTGTGCACATTGTAAAAATATACAATACTTCAGTAATTGTGCACAATTATTGTAAAACTATTTTACACTAATTGTGCACATTGTAAAACTATACTACAGTAATTGTGCACATTGTATAAATATACTACACTAATTGTGCACATTGTAAAAATATACAACAGTCAGTGCACATTGTAAAAATATACAACAGTCAGTGCACATTGTAAAATATACTACAGTAATTGTGCACATTGTAAAACTATTTTACACTAATTGTGCACATTGTAAAAATATACTACAGTAGTTTGCATATTGTAAAAATATACTACAGTAATTGTGCACATTGTAAAAATATACTACAGTCAGTGCACATTGTTAAAATATATTACAGTAATTGTGCACATTGTAAACATATACTACAGTGATTGTGCACATTGTATAAATATACTACAGTAATTGTGCACATTGTAAAAATATACAACAGTCAGTGCACATTGTAAAATATACTACAGTAATTGTGCACATTGTAAAAATATACTACAGTAATTTGCACATTGTAAAAATATACTACAGTAATTGTGCACATTGTAAAAGTATACTACAGTAATTGTGCACATTGTATAAATATACTACAGTAATTGTGCACATTGTAAAAATATGCAACGGTCAGTGTACGTTGTACAAATATACAACACTCATTGTGCACATTGTAAAAATATACAACAGTCAGTGCACATTATAAAAATATACTACAGTAATTGTGCACATTGTAAAAATATACAACAGTCAGTGTACATTGTACAAATATACTACAGTATTTGTGAACATTGTACAAATATACTACAGTAATTGTAAACAATTATTGTAAAAATATTTTACACTAATTGTGCACATTGTAAAACTATACTACAGTAATTGTGCACATTGTACAAATATACTACAGTAATTGTAAACAATTATTGTAAAAATATTTTACACTAATTGTGCACATTGTAAAAATATACTACAGTAATTGTGCACATTGTATAAATATACTACACTAATTGTGCACATTGTAAAAATATACAACAGTCAGTGTACATTTTACAAATATACTACAGTAATTGTGCACATTGTAAAAATATACTGCAGTAATTGTGCACATTGTAAAAATATACTACAGTAATTGTGCACATTGTAAAAATATACAACAGTCAGTGCACATTGTAAAATTATATTACAGTAATTGTGCACATTGGACAAATATACTTCAGTAATTGTGCACAATTATTGTAAAACTATTTTACACTAATTGTGCACATTGTAAAACTATACAACAGTCAGTGCACATTGTAAAAATATATTACAGTAATTGTGAACATTGGACAAATATACTTCAGTAATTGTGCACAATTATTGTAAAACTATTTTACACTAATTGTGCACATTGTAAAAATATACTACAGTAGTTTGCATATTGTAAAAATATACTACAGTAATTGTGCACATTGTAAAAATATACTACAGTCAGTGCACATTGTTAAAATATATTACAGTAATTGTGCACATTGTAAACATATACTACAGTGATTGTGCACATTGTATAAATATACTACAGTAATTGTGCACATTGTAAAAATATACAACAGTCAGTGCACATTGTAAAATATACTACAGTAATTGTGCACATTGTAAAAATATACTACAGTAATTTGCACATTGTAAAAATATGCAACGGTCAGTGTACGTTGTACAAATATACGACACTAATTGTGCACATTGTAAAAATATACAACAGTCAGTGCACATTATAAAAATATACTACAGTAATTGTGCACATTGTAAAAATATACAACAGTCAGTGTACATTGTACAAATATACTACAGTATTTGTGAACATTGTACAAATATACTACAGTAATTGTACACAATTATTGTAAAAATATTTTACACTAATTGTACACATTGTAAAAATATACTACAGTAATTGTGCACATTGTATAAATATACTACACTAATTGTGCACATTGTAAAAATATACAACAGTCAGTGTACATTTTACAAATATAATACAGTAATTGTGCACATTGTAAAAATATACTGCAGTAATTGTGCACATTGTAAAAATATACTACAGTAATTGTGCACATTGTAAAAATATACAACAGTCAGTGCACATTGTAAAAATATATTACAGTAATTGTGCACATTGGACAAATATACTTCAGTAATTGTGCACAATTATTGTAAAACTATTTTACACTAATTGTGCACATTGTAAAACTATACTACAGTAATTGTGCACATTGTATAAATATACTACACTAATTGTGCACATTGTAAAAATATACAACAGTCAGTGTACATTTTACAAATATACTACAGTAATTGTGCACATTGTAAAAATATACTGCAGTAATTGTGAACATTGTACAAATATACTACAGTAATTGTAAACAATTATTGTAAAAATATTTTACACTAATTGTGCACATTGTAAAAATATACTACAGTAATTGTGCACATTGTATAAATATACTACACTAATTGTGCACATTGTAAAAATATACAACAGTCAGTGTACATTTTACAAATATACTACAGTAATTGTGCACATTGTAAAAATATACTGCAGTAATTGTGCACATTGTAAAAATATACTACAGTTATTGTGCACATTGTAAAAATATACAACAGTCAGTGCACATTGTAAAAATATATTACAGTAATTGTGCACATTGGACAAATATACTTCAGTAATTGTGCACAATTATTGTAAAACTATTTTACACTAATTGTGCACATTGTTAAAATATACAACAGTCAGTGCACATTGTAAAAATTTACTATAGTAATTGTGCACATTGTAAAAATATACTACAGTAATTGTGCACATTGTTAAAATATTTTACACTAATTGTGCACATTGTAAAACTATACTACAGTAATTGTGCACATTGTATAAATATACTACACTAATTGTGCACATTGTAAAAATATACAACAGTCAGTGTACATTTTACAAATATACTACAGTAATTGTGCACATTGTAAAAATATACTACAGTAATTGTAAACAATTATTGTAAAAATATTTTACACTAATTGTGCACATTGTAAAAATATACTACAGTAATTGTGCACATTGTATAAATATACTACACTAATTGTGCACATTGTAAAAATATACAACAGTCAGTGTACATTTTACAAATATACTACAGTAATTGTGCACATTGTAAAAATATACTACAGGTATTGTGCACATTGTAAAAATATACAACAGTCAGTGCACATTGTAAAAATATATTACAGTAATTGTGCACATTGGACAAATATACTTCAGTAATTGTGCACAATTATTGTAAAACTATTTTACACTAATTGTGCACATTGTTAAAATATACAACAGTCAGTGCACATTGTAAACATTTACTATAGTAATTGTGCACATTGTAAAAATATACTATAGTAATTGTGCACATTGTTAAAATATTTTACACTAATTGAGCACATTGTAAAAATGTACTACAGTAATTGTGCACATTGTAAAACTATACTACAATAATTGTGCACATTGTACAAATATACTACAGTGATTGTAAACAATTATTGTAAAAATATTTTACACTAATTGTGCACATTGTAAAACTATACTACAGTAATTGTGCACATTGTAAAAATATACAACAGTCAGTGTACATTGTACAAATATACTAAAGTAATTGTGAACATTGTACAAATATACTACAGTAATTGTAAACAATTATTGTAAAAATATTTTACACTAATTGTGCACATTGTAAAAATATACTACAGTAATTGTGCACATTGTATAAATATACTACACTAATTGTGCACATTGTAAAAATATTTAACACTAATTGAGCACATTGTAAAA
The DNA here is from genome assembly GCF_029499605.1 of Hyla sarda. Lineage (NCBI taxonomy): Eukaryota > Metazoa > Chordata > Amphibia > Anura > Hylidae > Hyla > Hyla sarda. Next base: position 2,808,179 of record NC_079196.1, on the reverse strand, counting down.
CTGTACTACAGTAATTGTGCACATTGTAAAACTATACTACAATAATTGTGCACATTGTACAAATATACTACAGTAATTGTAAACAATTATTGTAAAAATATTTTACACTAATTGTGCACATTGTAAAAATATACTACAGTAATTGTGCACATTGTATAAATATGCTACACTAATTGTGCACATTGTAAAAATATACAACAGTCAGTGTACATTTTATAAATATACTACAGTAATTGTGCACATTGTAAAAATATACTGCAGTAATTGTGCACATTGTAAAAATATACTACAGTAATTGTGCACATTGTAAAAATATACAACAGTCAGTGCACATTGTAAAAATATATTACAGTAATTGTGGACATTGGACAAATATTCTTCAGTAATTGTGCACAATTATTGTAAAACTATTTTACACTAATTGTGCACATTGTTAAAATATACAACAGTCAGTGCACATTGTAAAAATTTACTATAGTAATTGTGCACATTGTAAAAATATACTACAGTAGTTTGCATATTGTAAAAATATACTACAGTAATTGTGCACATTGTAAAAATATACTACAGTCAGTGCACAATGTTAAAATATACTACAGTAATTGTGCACATTGTAAACATATACTACAGTGATTGTGCACATTGTATAAATATACTACAGTAATTGTGCACATTGTAAAAATATACAACAGTCAGTGCACATTGTAAAATATACTACAGTAATTGTGCACATTGTAAAAATATACTACAGTAATTTGCACATTGTAAAAATATACTACAGTAATTGTGCACATTGTAAAAGTATACTACAGTAATTGTGCACATTGTATAAATATACTACAGTAATTGTGCACATTGTAAAAATATGCAACGGTCAGTGTACGATGTACAAATATACAACACTCATTGTGCACATTGTAAAAATATACAACAGTCAGTGCACATTAAAAAAAATATACTACAGTAATTGTGCACATTGTAAAAATATACAACAGTCAGTGTACATTGTACAAATATACTATAGTATTGGTGAACATTGTACAAATATACTACAGTAATTGTAAACAATTATTGTAAAAATATTTTACACTAATTGTGCACATTGTAAAACTATACTACAGTAATTGTGCACATTGTACAAATATACTACATTAATTGTAAACAATTATTGTAAAAATATTTTACACTAATTGTGCACATTGTAAAAATATACTACAGTAATTGTGCACATTGTATAAATATACTACACTAATTGTGCACATTGTAAAAATATACAACAGTCAGTGTACATTTTACAAATATACTACAGTAATTGTGCACATTGTAAAAATATACTACAGTAATTGTGCACATTGTAAAAATATACTACAGTAATTGTGCACATTGTAAAAATATACAACAGTCAGTGCACATTGTAAAAATATATTACAGTAATTGTGCACATTGGACAAATATACTTCAGTAATTGTGCACAATTATTGTAAAACTATTTTACACTAATTGTGCACATTGTAAAAATATACAACAGTCAGTGCACATTGTAAAAATATATTACAGTAATTGTGAACATTGGACAAATATACTTCAGTAATTGTGCACAATTATTGTAAACCTATTTTACACTAATTGTGCACATTGTAAAAATATACTACAGTAGTTTGCATATTGTAAAAATATACTACAGTAATTGTGCACATTGTAAAAATATACTACAGTCAGTGCACATTGTTAAAATATATTACAGTAATTGTGCACATTGTAAACATATACTACAGTGATTGTGCACATTGTATAAATATACTACAGTAATTGTGCACATTGTAAAAATATACAACAGTCAGTGCACATTGTAAAATATACTACAGTAATTGTGCACATTGTAAAAATATACTACAGTAATTTGTACATTGTAAAAATATGCAACGGTCAGTGTACGTTGTACAAATATACGACACTAATTGTGCACATTGTAAAAATATACAACAGTCAGTGCACATTATAAAAATATACTACAGTAATTGTTCACATTGTAAAAATATACAACAGTCAGTGTACATTGTACAAATATACTACAGTATTTGTGAACATTGTACAAATATACTACAGTAATTGTAAACAATTATTGTAAAAATATTTTACACTAATTGTACACATTGTAAAAATATACTACAGTAATTGTGCACATTGTATAAATATACTACACTAATTGTGCACATTGTAAAAATATACAACAGTCAGTGTACATTTTACAAATATACTACAGTAATTGTGCACATTGTAAAAATATACTGCAGTAATTGTGCACATTGTAAAAATATACTACAGTAATTGTGCACATTGTAAAAATATACAACAGTCAGTGCACATTGTAAAAATATATTACAGTAATTGTGCACATTGGACAAATATACTTCAGTAATTGTGCACAATTATTGTAAAACTATTTTACACTAATTGTGCACATTGTAAAACTATACTACAGTAATTGTGCACATTGTATAAATATACTACACTAATTGTGCACATTGTAAAAATATACAACAGTCAGTGCACATTGTAAAATATACTACAGTAATTGTGCACATTGTAAAAATATACTACAGTAATTGTGCACATTGTAAAAATATACAACAGTCAGTGCACATTGTAAAAATATATTACAGTAATTGTGCACATTGGACAAATATACTTCAGTAATTGTGCACAATTATTGTAAAACTATTTTACACTAATTGTGCACATTGTAAAACTATACTACAGTAATTGTGCACATTGTATAAATATACTACACTAATTGTGCACATTGTAAAAATATACAACAGTCAGTGCACATTGTAAAATATACTACAGTAATTGTGCACATTGTAAAAATATACTACAGTAATTTGCACATTGTAAAAATATACTACAGTAATTGTGCACATTGTAAAAGTATACTACAGTAATTGTGCACATTGTATAAATATACTACAGTAATTGTGCACATTGTAAAAATATGCAACGGTCAGTGTACGTTGTACAAATATACAACACTCATTGTGCACATTGTAAAAATATACAACAGTCAGTGCACATTATAAAAATATACTACAGTAATTGTGCACATTGTAAAAATATACAACAGTCAGTGTACATTGTACAAAAATACTACAGTATTTGTGAACATTGTACAAATATACTACAGTAATTGTAAACAATTATTGTAAAAATATTTTACACTAATTGTGCACATTGTAAAACTATACTACAGTAATTGTGCACATTGTACAAATATACTACAGTAATTGTAAACAATTATTGTAAAAATATTTTACACTAATTGTGCACATTGTAAAAATATACTACAGTAATTGTGCACATTGTATAAATATACTACACTAATTGTGCACATTGTAAAAATATACAACAGTCAGTGTACATTTTACAAATATACTACAGTAATTGTGCACATTGTAAAAATATACTGCAGTAATTGTGCACATTGTAAAAATATACTACAGTAATTGTGCACATTGTAAAAATATACAACAGTCAGTGCACATTGTAAAATTATATTACAGTAATTGTGCACATTGGACAAATATACTTCAGTAATTGTGCACAATTATTGTAAAACTATTTTACACTAATTGTGCACATTGTAAAACTATACAACAGTCAGTGCACATTGTAAAAATATATTACAGTAATTGTGAACATTGGACAAATATACTTCAGTAATTGTGCACAATTATTGTAAAACTATTTTACACTAATTGTGCACATTGTAAAAATATACTACAGTAGTTTGCATATTGTAAAAATATACTACAGTAATTGTGCACATTGTAAAAATATACTACAGTCAGTGCACATTGTTAAAATATATTACAGTAATTGTGCACATTGTAAACATATACTACAGTGATTGTGCACATTGTATAAATATACTACAGTAATTGTGCACATTGTAAAAATATACAACAGTCAGTGCACATTGTAAAATATACTACAGTAATTGTGCACATTGTAAAAATATACTACAGTAATTTGCACATTGTAAAAATATGCAACGGTCAGTGTACGTTGTACAAATATACGACACTAATTGTGCACATTGTAAAAATATACAACAGTCAGTGCACATTATAAAAATATACTACAGTAATTGTGCACATTGTAAAAATATACAACAGTCAGTGTACATTGTACAAATATACTACAGTATTTGTGAACATTGTACAAATATACTACAGTAATTGTACACAATTATTGTAAAAATATTTTACACTAATTGTACACATTGTAAAAATATACTACAGTAATTGTGCACATTGTATAAATATACTACACTAATTGTGCACATTGTAAAAATATACAACAGTCAGTGTACATTTTACAAATATAATACAGTAATTGTGCACATTGTAAAAATATACTGCAGTAATTGTGCACATTGTAAAAATATACTACAGTAATTGTGCACATTGTAAAAATATACAACAGTCAGTGCACATTGTAAAAATATATTACAGTAATTGTGCACATTGGACAAATATACTTCAGTAATTGTGCACAATTATTGTAAAACTATTTTACACTAATTGTGCACATTGTAAAACTATACTACAGTAATTGTGCACATTGTATAAATATACTACACTAATTGTGCACATTGTAAAAATATACAACAGTCAGTGTACATTTTACAAATATACTACAGTAATTGTGCACATTGTAAAAATATACTGCAGTAATTGTGAACATTGTACAAATATACTACAGTAATTGTAAACAATTATTGTAAAAATATTTTACACTAATTGTGCACATTGTAAAAATATACTACAGTAATTGTGCACATTGTATAAATATACTACACTAATTGTGCACATTGTAAAAATATACAACAGTCAGTGTACATTTTACAAATATACTACAGTAATTGTGCACATTGTAAAAATATACTGCAGTAATTGTGCACATTGTAAAAATATACTACAGTTATTGTGCACATTGTAAAAATATACAACAGTCAGTGCACATTGTAAAAATATATTACAGTAATTGTGCACATTGGACAAATATACTTCAGTAATTGTGCACAATTATTGTAAAACTATTTTACACTAATTGTGCACATTGTTAAAATATACAACAGTCAGTGCACATTGTAAAAATTTACTATAGTAATTGTGCACATTGTAAAAATATACTACAGTAATTGTGCACATTGTTAAAATATTTTACACTAATTGTGCACATTGTAAAACTATACTACAGTAATTGTGCACATTGTATAAATATACTACACTAATTGTGCACATTGTAAAAATATACAACAGTCAGTGTACATTTTACAAATATACTACAGTAATTGTGCACATTGTAAAAATATACTACAGTAATTGTAAACAATTATTGTAAAAATATTTTACACTAATTGTGCACATTGTAAAAATATACTACAGTAATTGTGCACATTGTATAAATATACTACACTAATTGTGCACATTGTAAAAATATACAACAGTCAGTGTACATTTTACAAATATACTACAGTAATTGTGCACATTGTAAAAATATACTACAGTTATTGTGCACATTGTAAAAATATACAACAGTCAGTGCACATTGTAAAAATATATTACAGTAATTGTGCACATTGGACAAATATACTTCAGTAATTGTGCACAATTATTGTAAAACTATTTTACACTAATTGTGCACATTGTTAAAATATACAACAGTCAGTGCACATTGTAAACATTTACTATAGTAATTGTGCACATTGTAAAAATATACTATAGTAATTGTGCACATTGTTAAAATATTTTACACTAATTGAGCACATTGTAAAAATGTACTACAGTAATTGTGCACATTGTAAAACTATACTACAATAATTGTGCACATTGTACAAATATACTACAGTGATTGTAAACAATTATTGTAAAAATATTTTACACTAATTGTGCACATTGTAAAACTATACTACAGTAATTGTGCACATTGTAAAAATATACAACAGTCAGTGTACATTGTACAAATATACTAAAGTAATTGTGAACATTGTACAAATATACTACAGTAATTGTAAACAATTATTGTAAAAATATTTTACACTAATTGTGCACATTGTAAAAATATACTACAGTAATTGTGCACATTGTATAAATATACTACACTAATTGTGCACATTGTAAAAATATTTAACACTAATTGAGCACATTGTAAAACTGTACTACAGTAATTGTGCACATTGTAAAACTATACTACAATAATTGTGCACATTGTACAAATATACTACAGTAATTGTAAACAATTATTGTAAAAATATTTTACACTAATTGTGCACATTGTAAAAATATACTACAGTAATTGTGCACATTGTATAAATATGCTACACTAATTGTGCACATTGTAAAAATATACAACAGTCAGTGTACATTTTATAAATATACTACAGTAATTGTGCACATTGTAAAAATATACTGCAGTAATTGTGCACATTGTAAAAATATACTACAGTAATTGTGCACATTGTAAAAATATACAACAGTCAGTGCACATTGTAAAAATATATTACAGTAATTGTGGACATTGGACAAATATTCTTCAGTAATTGTGCACAATTATTGTAAAACTATTTTACACTAATTGTGCACATTGTTAAAATATACAACAGTCAGTGCACATTGTAAAAATTTACTATAGTAATTGTGCACATTGTAAAAATATACTACAGTAGTTTGCATATTGTAAAAATATACTACAGTAATTGTGCACATTGTAAAAATATACTACAGTCAGTGCACAATGTTAAAATATACTACAGTAATTGTGCACATTGTAAACATATACTACAGTGATTGTGCACATTGTATAAATATACTACAGTAATTGTGCACATTGTAAAAATATACAACAGTCAGTGCACATTGTAAAATATACTACAGTAATTGTGCACATTGTAAAAATATACTACAGTAATTTGCACATTGTAAAAATATACTACAGTAATTGTGCACATTGTAAAAGTATACTACAGTAATTGTGCACATTGTATAAATATACTACAGTAATTGTGCACATTGTAAAAATATGCAACGGTCAGTGTACGATGTACAAATATACAACACTCATTGTGCACATTGTAAAAATATACAACAGTCAGTGCACATTAAAAAAAATATACTACAGTAATTGTGCACATTGTAAAAATATACAACAGTCAGTGTACATTGTACAAATATACTATAGTATTGGTGAACATTGTACAAATATACTACAGTAATTGTAAACAATTATTGTAAAAATATTTTACACTAATTGTGCACATTGTAAAACTATACTACAGTAATTGTGCACATTGTACAAATATACTACATTAATTGTAAACAATTATTGTAAAAATATTTTACACTAATTGTGCACATTGTAAAAATATACTACAGTAATTGTGCACATTGTATAAATATACTACACTAATTGTGCACATTGTAAAAATATACAACAGTCAGTGTACATTTTACAAATATACTACAGTAATTGTGCACATTGTAAAAATATACTACAGTAATTGTGCACATTGTAAAAATATACTACAGTAATTGTGCACATTGTAAAAATATACAACAGTCAGTGCACATTGTAAAAATATATTACAGTAATTGTGCACATTGGACAAATATACTTCAGTAATTGTGCACAATTATTGTAAAACTATTTTACACTAATTGTGCACATTGTAAAAATATACAACAGTCAGTGCACATTGTAAAAATATATTACAGTAATTGTGAACATTGGACAAATATACTTCAGTAATTGTGCACAATTATTGTAAAACTATTTTACACTAATTGTGCACATTGTAAAAATATACTACAGTAGTTTGCATATTGTAAAAATATACTACAGTAATTGTGCACATTGTAAAAATATACTACAGTCAGTGCACATTGTTAAAATATATTACAGTAATTGTGCACATTGTAAACATATACTACAGTGATTGTGCACATTGTATAAATATACTACAGTAATTGTGCACATTGTAAAAATATACAACAGTCAGTGCACATTGTAAAATATACTACAGTAATTGTGCACATTGTAAAAATATACTACAGTAATTTGTACATTGTAAAAATATGCAACGGTCAGTGTACGTTGTACAAATATACGACACTAATTGTGCACATTGTAAAAATATACAACAGTCAGTGCACATTATAAAAATATACTACAGTAATTGTGCACATTGTAAAAATATACAACAGTCAGTGTACATTGTACAAATATACTATAGTATTGGTGAACATTGTACAAATATACTACAGTAATTGTAAACAATTATTGTAAAAATATTTTACACTAATTGTGCACATTGTAAAACTATACTACAGTAATTGTGCACATTGTACAAATATACTACATTAATTGTAAACAATTATTGTAAAAATATTTTACACTAATTGTGCACATTGTAAAAATATACTACAGTAATTGTGCACATTGTATAAATATACTACACTAATTGTGCACATTGTAAAAATATACAACAGTCAGTGTACATTTTACAAATATACTACAGTAATTGTGCACATTGTAAAAATATACTACAGTAATTGTGCACATTGTAAAAATATACTACAGTAATTGTGCACATTGTAAAAATATACAACAGTCAGTGCACATTGTAAAAATATATTACAGTAATTGTGCACATTGGACAAATATACTTCAGTAATTGTGCACAATTATTGTAAAACTATTTTACACTAATTGTGCACATTGTAAAAATATACAACAGTCAGTGCACATTGTAAAAATATATTACAGTAATTGTGAACATTGGACAAATATACTTCAGTAATTGTGCACAATTATTGTAAACCTATTTTACACTAATTGTGCACATTGTAAAAATATACTACAGTAGTTTGCATATTGTAAAAATATACTACAGTAATTGTGCACATTGTAAAAATATACTACAGTCAGTGCACATTGTTAAAATATATTACAGTAATTGTGCACATTGTAAACATATACTACAGTGATTGTGCACATTGTATAAATATACTACAGTAATTGTGCACATTGTAAAAATATACAACAGTCAGTGCACATTGTAAAATATACTACAGTAATTGTGCACATTGTAAAAATATACTACAGTAATTTGTACATTGTAAAAATATGCAACGGTCAGTGTACGTTGTACAAATATACGACACTAATTGTGCACATTGTAAAAATATACAACAGTCAGTGCACATTATAAAAATATACTACAGTAATTGTTCACATTGTAAAAATATACAACAGTCAGTGTACATTGTACAAATATACTACAGTATTTGTGAACATTGTACAAATATACTACAGTAATTGTAAACAATTATTGTAAAAATATTTTACACTAATTGTACACATTGTAAAAATATACTACAGTAATTGTGCACATTGTATAAATATACTACACTAATTGTGCACATTGTAAAAATATACAACAGTCAGTGTACATTTTACAAATATACTACAGTAATTGTGCACATTGTAAAAATATACTGCAGTAATTGTGCACATTGTAAAAATATACTACAGTAATTGTGCACATTGTAAAAATATACAACAGTCAGTGCACATTGTAAAAATATATTACAGTAATTGTGCACATTGGACAAATATACTTCAGTAATTGTGCACAATTATTGTAAAACTATTTTACACTAATTGTGCACATTGTAAAACTATACTACAGTAATTGTGCACATTGTATAAATATACTACACTAATTGTGCACATTGTAAAAATATACAACAGTCAGTGTACATTTTACAAATATACTACAGTAATTGTGCACATTGTAAAAATATACTGCAGTAATTGTGAACATTGTACAAATATACTACAGTAATTGTAAACAATTATTGTAAAAATATTTTACACTAATTGTGCACATTGTAAAAATATACTACAGTAATTGTGCACATTGTATAAATATACTACACTAATTGTGCACATTGTAAAAATATACAACAGTCAGTGTACATTTTACAAATATACTATAGTAATTGTGCACATTGTAAAAATATACTGCAGTAATTGTGCACATTGTAAAAATATACTACAGTTATTGTGCACATTGTAAAAATATACAACAGTCAGTGCACATTGTAAAAATATATTACAGTAATTGTGCACATTGGACAAATATACTTCAGTAATTGTGCACAATTATTGTAAAACTATTTTACACTAATTGTGCACATTGTTAAAATATACAACAGTCAGTGCACATTGTAAAAATTTACTATAGTAATTGTGCACATTGTAAAAATATACTACAGTAATTGTGCACATTGTTAAAATATTTTACACTAATTGAGCACATTGTAAAAATGTACTACAGTAATTGTGCACATTGTAAAACTATACTACAATAATTGTGCACATTGTACAAATATACTACAGTGATTGTAAACAATTATTGTAAAAATATTTTACACTAATTGTGCACATTGTAAAACTATACTACAGTAATTGTGCACATTGTAAAAATATACAACAGTCAGTGTACATTGTACAAATATACTACAGTAATTGTGAACATTGTACAAATATACTACAGTAATTGTGCACATTGTAAAAATATACTACAGTAATTGTGCACATTGTATAAATATACTACACTAATTGTGCACATTGTAAAAATATTTAACACTAATTGAGCACATTGTAAAAATGTACTACAGTAATTGTGCACATTGTAAAACTATACTACAATAATTGTGCACATTGTACAAATATACTACAGTAATTGTAAACAATTATTGTAAAAATATTTTACACTAATTGTGCACATTGTAAAAATATGCTACAGTAATTGTGCACATTGTAAAAATATACAACAGTCAGTGTACATTTTATAAATATACTACAGTAATTGTGCACATTGTAAACATATACTACACTAATTGTGCACATTGTAAAAATATACAACAGTCAGTGTACATTTTATAAATATACTACAGTAATTGTGCACATTGTAAAAATATACTGCAGTAATTGTGCACATTGTAAAAATATACTACAGTAATTGTGCACATTGTAAAAATATACAACAGTCAGTGCACATTGTAAAAATATATTACAGTAATTGTGGACATTGGACAAATATTCTTCAGTAATTGTGCACAATTATTGTAAAACTATTTTACACTAATTGTGCACATTGTTAAAATATACAACAGTCAGTGCACATTGTAAAAATTTACTATAGTAATTGTGCACATTGTAAAAATATACTACAGTAGTTTGCATATTGTAAAAATATACTACAGTAATTGTGCACATTGTAAAAATATACTACAGTCAGTGCACATTGTTAAAATATACTACAGTAATTGTGCACATTGTAAACATATACTACAGTGATTGTGCACATTGTATAAATATACTACAGTAATTGTGCACATTGTAAAAATATACAACAGTCAGTGCACATTGTAAAATATACTACAGTAATTGTGCACATTGTAAAAATATACTACAGTAATTTGCACATTGTAAAAATATACTACAGTAATTGTGCACATTGTAAAAGTATACTACAGTAATTGTGCACATTGTATAAATATACTACAGTAATTGTGCACATTGTAAAAATATGCAACGGTCAGTGTACGTTGTACAAATATACAACACTCATTGTGCACATTGTAAAAATATACAACAGTCAGTGCACATTATAAAAATATACTACAGTAATTGTGCACATTGTAAAAATATACAACAGTCAGTGTACATTGTACAAATATACTACAGTATTTGTGAACATTGTACAAATATACTACAGTAATTGTAAACAATTATTGTAAAAATATTTTACACTAATTGTGCACATTGTAAAACTATACTACAGTAATTGTGCACATTGTACAAATATACTACAGTAATTGTAAACAATTATTGTAAAAATATTTTACACTAATTGTGCACATTGTAAAAATATACTACAGTAATTGTGCACATTGTATAAATATACTACACTAATTGTGCACATTGTAAAAATATACAACAGTCAGTGTACATTTTATAAATATACTACAGTAATTGTGCACATTGTAAAAATATACTGCAGTAATTGTGCACATTGTAAAAATATACTACACTAATTGTGCACATTGTAAAAATATACAACAGTCAGTGCACATTGTAAAAATATATTACAGTAATTGTGAACATTGGACAAATATACTTCAGTAATTGTGCACAATTATTGTAAAACTATTTTACACTAATTGTGCACATTGTAAAAATATACTACAGTAGTTTGCATATTGTAAAAATATACTACAGTAATTGTGCACATTGTAAAAATATACTACAGTCAGTGCACATTGTTAAAATATATTACAGTAATTGTGCACATTGTAAACATATAGTACAGTGATTGTGCACATTGTATAAATATACTACAGTAATTGTGCACATTGTAAAAATATACAACAGTCAGTGCACATTGTAAAATATACTACAGTAATTGTGCACATTGTAAAAATATACTACAGTAATTTGCACATTGTAAAAATATACTACAGTAATTGTGCACATTGTAAAAGTATACTACAGTAATTGTGCACATTGTATAAATATACTACAGTAATTGTGCACATTGTAAAAATATGCAACGGTCAGTGTACGTTGTACAAATATACGACACTAATTGTGCACATTGTAAAAATATACAACAGTCAGTGCACATTATAAAAATATACTACAGTAATTGTGCACATTGTAAAAATATACAACAGTCAGTGTACATTGTACAAATATACTACAGTATTTGTGAACATTGTACAAATATACTACAGTAATTGTAAACAATTATTGTAAAAATATTTTACACTAATTGTACACATTGTAAAAATATACTACAGTAATTGTGCACATTGTATAAATATACTACACTAATTGTGCACATTGTAAAAATATACAACAGTCAGTGTACATTTTACAAATATACTACAGTAATTGTGCACATTGTAAAAATATACTGCAGTAATTGTGCACATTGTAAAAATATACTACAGTAATTGTGCACATTGTAAAAATATACAACAGTCAGTGCACATTGTAAAAATATATTACAGTAATTGTGAACATTGGACAAATATACTTCAGTAATTGTGCACAATTATTGTAAAACTATTTTACACTAATTGTGCACATTGTAAAAATATACTACAGTAGTTTGCATATTGTAAAAATATACTACAGTAATTGTGCACATTGTAAAAATATACTACAGTCAGTGCACATTGTTAAAATATATTACAGTAATTGTGCACATTGTAAACATATACTACAGTGATTGTGCACATTGTATAAATATACTACAGTAATTGTGCACATTGTAAAAATATACAACAGTCAGTGCACATTGTAAAATATACTACAGTAATTGTGCACATTGTAAAAATATACTACAGTAATTTGCACATTGTAAAAATATACTACAGTAATTGTGCACATTGTAAAAGTATACTACAGTAATTGTGCACATTGTATAAATATACTACAGTAATTGTGCACATTGTAAAAATATGCAACGTTCAGTGTACGTTGTACAAATATACGACACTAATTGTGCACATTGTAAAAATATACAACAGTCAGTGCACATTATAAAAATATACTACAGTAATTGTGCACATTGTAAAAATATACAACAGTCAGTGTACATTGTACAAATATACTACAGTATTTGTGAACATTGTACAAATATACTACAGTAATTGTAAACAATTATTGTAAAAATATTTTACACTAATTGTGCACATTGTAAAAATATACTACAGTAATTGTGCACATTGTATAAATGTACTACACTAATTGTGCACATTGTAAAAATATACAACAGTCAGTGTACATTTTACAAATATACTACAGTAATTGTGCACATTGTAAAAATATACTGCAGTAATTGTGCACATTGTAAAAATATACTACAGTAATTGTGTACATTGTAAATGTTACGCCTAGCGCTCCGGGTCCCCGCTCCTCCCCGGAGCGCTCACGGCGTCTTTCTCCCTGCAGCTCCCCGGTCAGTCCCGCTGACCGGGAGCGCTGCACTGTCATGGCCGTCGGGGATGCGATTTGCACAGCGGGACGCGCCCGCTCGCGAATCGCATCCCAGGTCACTTACCCGTCCCGGTCCCCTGCTGTCATGTGCTGGCGCGCGCGGCTCCGCTCTCTAGGGCGCGCGCGCCAGCTCTCTGAGACTTAAAGGGCCAGTGCACCAATGATTGGTGCCTGGCCCAATTAGCTTAATTGGCTTCCACCTGCTCCCTGGCTATATCTGATCTCCTCCCATGCACTCCCTTGCCGGATCTTGTTGCCTTGTGCCAGTGAAAGCGTTTAGTGTGTCCAAAGCCTGTGTACCTGAACTCCTGCTATCCATCCTGACTACGAACCTTGCCGCCTGCCCCCGACCTTCTGCTACGTCTGACCTTGCCTCTGCCTAGTCCTTCTGTCCCACGCCTTCTCAGCAGTCAGTGAGGTTGAGCCGTTGCTAGTGGATACGACCTGGTTGCTACTGCCGCAGCAAGACCATCCCGCTTTGCGGCGGGCTCTGGTGAAAACCAGTAGCCTCTTAGAACCGGTTCACTAGCACGGTCCACGCCAATCCCTCGCTGACACAGCGGATCCACAACCCGTAAGCCGAATCGTGACAGTAGATCCGGCCATGGATCCCGCTGAGGTGCCGCTGCCAAGTCTCGCTGATCTTCCCACGGTGGTCGCTCAGCAATCGCAGCAGATTGCCCAACAAGGACAGCAGCTGTCGCAGTTGACCGCCATGTTACAGCAACTTCTGCCTCTGCTACAGCAGCAACCATCTCCTCCGCCAGCTCCTGCACCTCCTCCGCAGCGAGTGGCCGCTCCTAACCTACGCTTGTCCCTGCCGGACAAATTTGATGGGGACTCTAAACTCTGCCGTGGATTTTTGTCTCAGTGTTCCCTGCATATGGAGATGTTGTCGGACTTGTTTCCTACAGAAAGGTCTAAGGTGGCGTTCGTAGTAAGCCTTCTTTCAGGAAAGGCCTTGTCTTGGGCCTCACCGCTCTGGGACCGCAATGATCCTGCCACAGCCACAGTCCAGTCCTTCTTCGCTGAAGTTCGGAGTGTCTTCGAGGAGCCAGCCCGAGCTTCTTCTGCCAAGACTGCCCTGTTGAACCTGGTCCAGGGTAATTCTTCAGTGGGCGAGTACGCCATCCAATTTCGTACTCTTGCTTCCGAGTTATCATGGAATAACGAGGCTCTCTGCGCGACCTTTAAAAAAGGCCTATCCAGTCGCATCAAGGATGTGCTGGCCGCACGAGAGATTCCTGCCAACCTCCAAGAACTCATCCATTTGGCTACCCGCATTGACATGCGTTTTTCTGAGCGACACCAAGAGCTCCGCCAGGAAAAAGACTTAGATCTCTGGGCACCTCTCCCACAGCATCCTTTGCAGTCTACGCCTGGGCCTCCCGCCGAGGAGGCCATGCAAGTGGATCGGTCTCGCCTGACCCAGGAAGAGAGGAATCGCCGTAGAGAAGAAAATCTCTGTCTGTACTGTGCCAGTACCGAGCATTTCTTGGTGGATTGCCCTATCCGTCCTCCACGTCTGGGAAACGCACGCACGCACCCAGCTCACGTGGGTGTGGCATCTCTTGGTTCTAAGTCTGCTTCTCCACGTCTCACGGTGCCCGTGCGGATTTCTCCTACAGCCAACTCCTCCCTCTCAGCCTTGGCCTGCTTGGACTCTGGTGCCTCCGGGAATTTTATTTTGGAGTCCTTTGTGAATAAATTCAGCATCCCGGTGACCCGTCTCGTCAAGCCGCTCTACATCTCCACGGTCAACGGAGTCAGATTGGATTGCACCGTGCGTTACCGCACAGAACCCCTCCTGATGTCTATTGGACCCCACCACGAAAGGATTGAGCTCTTCGTTCTCCCCAATTGTACCTCTGAGGTCCTCCTCGGTCTGCCATGGCTCCGGCTTCATTCTCCCACCCTTGATTGGACTACCGGGGAGATCAGGAACTGGGACTTTGCCTGCCACAGGAAGTGCCTCTCCCCCCCTCCCAGTCCCGTCAGGCAAGCCTCTGTGCCTCCTCATGGCTCCCGTCCTTGTGTCTCCCGCGCGGCTCCGCTCTCTAGGGCGCGCGCGCGCGCCAGCTCTCTGAAACTTAAAGGGCCAGTGCACCAATGATTGGTGCCTGGCCCAATTAGCTTAATTGGCTTCCACCTGCTCCCTGGCTATATCTGATCTCCTCCCATGCACTCCCTTGCCGGATCTTGTTGCCTTGTGCCAGTGAAAGCGTTTAGTGTGTCCAAAGCCTGTGTACCTGAACTCCTGCTATCCATCCTGACTACGAACCTTGCCGCCTGCCCCCGACCTTCTGCTACGTCTGACCTTGCCTCTGCCTAGTCCTTCTGTCCCACGCCTTCTCAGCAGTCAGTGAGGTTGAGCCGTTGCTAGTGGATACGACCTGGTTGCTACTGCCGCAGCAAGACCATCCCGCTTTGCGGCGGGCTCTGGTGAAAACCAGTAGCCTCTTAGAACCGGTTCACTAGCACGGTCCAAGCCAATCCCTCGCTGACACAGCGGATCCACAACCCGTAAGCCGAATCGTGACAGTAAAAATATACAACAGTCAGTGCACATTGTAAAAATATATTACAGTAATTGTGCACATTGGACAAATATACTTCAGTAATTGTGCACAATTATTGTAAAACTATTTTACACTAATTGTGCACATTGTTAAAATATACAACAGTCAGTGCACATTGTAAAAATTTACTATAGTAATTGTGCACATTGTAAAAATATACTACAGTAATTGTGCACATTGTTAAAATATTTTACACTAATTGAGCACATTGTAAAAATGTACTACAGTAATTGTGCACATTGTAAAACTATACTACAATAATTGTGCACATTGTACAAATATACTACAGTAATTGTAAACAATTATTGTTAAAGTATTTTACACTAATTGTGCACATTGTAAAACTATACTACAGTAATTGTGCACATTGTTAAAATATTTAACACTAATTGAGCACATTGAAAAAATGTACTACAGTAATTGTGCACATTGTAAAACTATACTACAATAATTGTGCACATTGTACAAATATACTACAGTAATTGTAAACAATTATTGTAAAAATATTTTACACTAATTGTGCACATTGTAAAACTATACTACAGTAATTGTGCACATGGTAAAAATATACAACAGTCAGTGTACATTGTACAAATATACTACAGTAATTGTGAACATTGTACAAATATACTACAGTAATTGTAAACAATTATTGTGAAAATATTTTACACTAATTGTGCACATTGTAAAAATATACTACAGTAATTGTGAACATTGTATAAATATACTACACTAATTGTGCACATTGTAAAAATATACAACAGTCAGTGTACATTTTACAAATATACTGCAGTAATTGTGCACATTGTAAAAATATACTACAGTAATTGTGCACATTGTAAAAATATACAACAGTCAGTGCACATTGTAAAAATATATTACAGTAATTGTGCACATTGGACAAATATACTTCAGTAATTGTGCACAATTATTGTAAAACTATTTTACACTAATTGTGCACATTGTTAAAATATACAACAGTCAGTGCACATTGTAAAAATTTACTACAGTAATTGTGCACATTGTTAAAATATTTTACACTAATTGAGCACATTGTAAAAATGTACTACAGTAATTGTGCACATTGTAAAACTATACTTCAATAATTGTGCACATTGTACAAATATACTACAGTAATTGTAAACAATTATTGTAAAAATATTTTACACTAATTGTGCACATTGTAAAACTATACTACAGTAATTGTGCACATTGTAAAAATATACAACAGTCAGTGTACATTGTACAAATATACTACAGTAATTGTGAACATTGTACAAATATACTACAGTAATTGTAAACAATTATTGTAAAAATATTTTACACTAATTGTGCACATTGTAAAAATATATTACAGTAATTGTGCACATTATAAAAATATACTACAGTAATTGTGCACATTGTAAAAATATACAACAGTCAGTGCACATTGTAAAAATATACTACAGTAATTGTGCACATTGTATGAATATACTACACTAATTGTGCACATTGTAAAAATATACAACAGTCAGTGTGCATTTTACAAATATACTACAGTAATTGTGCACATTGTAAAAATATACTGCAGTAATTGTGCACATTGTAAAAATATACTACAGTAGTTTGCATATTGTAAAAATATACTACAGTAATTGTGCACATTGTAAAAATATACTACAGTCAGTGCACATTGTTAAAATATACTACAGTAATTGTGCACATTGAAAACATATACTACAGTGATTGTGCACATTGTATAAATATACTACAGTAATTGTGCACATTGTAAAAATATACAACAGTCAGTGCACATTGTTAAAATATACTACAGTAATTGTGCACATTGTAAAAATATACTACAGTAATTTGCACATTGTAAAATATACTACAGTAATTGTGCACATTGTAAAAGTATACTACAGTAATTGTGCACATTGTATAAGTATACTACAGTAATTGTGCACATTGTAAAAATATGCAACGGTCAGTGTACGTTGTACAAATATACGACACTAATTGTGCACATTGTAAAAATATACAACAGTCAGTGCACATTATAAAAATATACTTCAGTAATTGTGCACATTGTAAAAATATACAACAGTCAGTGCACATTGTATATATATACTACAGTAATTGTGCACATTGTTAAAATATTTTACACTAATTGTGCACATTGTAAAAATATACAACAGTCAGTGCACATTGTAAAAATATACTACAGTAATTGTGCACATTGTAAAAATATACTACAGTAATTGTGCACATTGTTAAAATATTTAACACTAATTGAGCACATTGAAAAAATGTACTACAGTAATTGTGCACATTGTAAAACTATACTACAATAATTGTGCACATTGTACAAATATACTATAGTAATTGTAAACAATTATTGTAAAAATATTTTACACTAATTGTGCACATTGTAAATTTATACTACAGTAATTGTGCACATTGTAAAAATATACAACAGTCAGTGTACATTGTACAAATATACTACAGTAATTGTGAACATTGTACAAATATACTACAGTAATTGTAAACAATTATTGTGAAAATATTTTACACTAATTGTGCATATTGTAAAAATATACTACAGTAATTGTGAACATTGTATAAATATACTACACTAATTGTGCACATTGTAAAAATATACAACAGTCAGTGTACATTTTACAAATATACTGCAGTAATTGTGCACATTGTAAAAATATACTACAGTAATTGTGCACATTGTAAAAATATACTACAGTAATTGTGCACATTGTAAAAATATATTACAGTAATTGTGCACATTGGACAAATATACTTCAGTAATTGTGCACAATTATTGTAAAACTATTTTACACTAATTGTGCACATTGTTAAAATATACAACAGTCAGTGCACATTGTAAAAATTTACTATAGTAATTGTGCACATTGTAAAAATATACTACAGTAATTGTGCACATTGTTAAAATATTTTACACTAATTGAGCACATTGTAAAAATGTACTACAGTAATTGTGCACATTGTAAAACTATACTTCAATAATTGTGCACATTGTACAAATATACTACAGTAATTGTAAACAATTATTGTAAAAATATTTTACACTAATTGTGCACATTGTAAAACTATACTACAGTAATTGTGCACATTGTAAAAATATACAACAGTCAGTGTACATTGTACAAATATACTACAGTAATTGTGAACATTGTACAAATATACTACAGTAATTGTAAACAATTATTGTAAAAATATTTTACACTAATTGTGCACATTGTAAAAATATACTACAGTAATTGTGCACATTGTAAAAATATACTACAGTAATTGTGCACATTGTAAAAATATACAACAGTCAGTGCACATTGTAAAAATATATTACAGTAATTGTGCACATTGGACAAATATACTTCAGTAATTGTGCACAATTATTGTAAAACTATGTTACACGAATTGTGCACATTGTTAAAATATACAACAGTCAGTGCACATTGTAAAAATTTACTATAGTAATTGTGCACATTGTAAAAATATACTACAGTAATTGTGCACATTGTTAAAATATTTTACACTAATTGAGCACATTGTAAAAATGTACTACAGTAATTGTGCACATTGTAAAACTATACTACAATAATTGTGAACATTGTACAAATATACTACAGTAATTGTGCACATTGTAAAAATATACTACAGTAATTGTGCACATTGTATAAATATACTACACTAATTGTGCACATTGTAAAAATATTTAACACTAATTGAGCACATTGTAAAAATGTACTACAGTAATTGTGCACATTGTAAAACTATACTACAATAATTGTGCACATTGTACAAATATACTACAGTAATTGTAAACAATTATTGTAAAAATATTTTACACTAATTGTGCACATTGTAAAAATATGCTACAGTAATTGTGCACATTGTAAAAATATACAACAGTCAGTGTACATTTTATAAATATACTACAGTAATTGTGCACATTGTAAAAATATACTACACTAATTGTGCACATTGTAAAAATATACAACAGTCAGTGTACATTTTATAAATATACTACAGTAATTGTGCACATTGTAAAAATATACTGCAGTAATTGTGCACATTGTAAAAATATACTACAGTAATTGTGCACATTGTAAAAATATACAACAGTCAGTGCACATTGTAAAAATATATTACAGTAATTGTGGACATTGGACAAATATTCTTCAGTAATTGTGCACAATTATTGTAAAACTATTTTACACTAATTGTGCACATTGTTAAAATATACAACAGTCAGTGCACATTGTAAAAATTTACTATAGTAATTGTGCACATTGTAAAAATATACTACAGTAGTTTGCATATTGTAAAAATATACTACAGTAATTGTGCACATTGTAAAAATATACTACAGTCAGTGCACATTGTTAAAATATACTACAGTAATTGTGCACATTGTAAACATATACTACAGTGATTGTGCACATTGTATAAATATACTACAGTAATTGTGCACATTGTAAAAATATACAACAGTCAGTGCACATTGTAAAATATACTACAGTAATTGTGCACATTGTAAAAATATACTACAGTAATTTGCACATTGTAAAAATATACTACAGTAATTGTGCACATTGTAAAAGTATACTACAGTAATTGTGCACATTGTATAAATATACTACAGTAATTGTGCACATTGTAAAAATATGCAACGGTCAGTGTACGTTGTACAAATATACAACACTCATTGTGCACATTGTAAAAATATACAACAGTCAGTGCACATTATAAAAATATACTACAGTAATTGTGCACATTGTAAAAATATACAACAGTCAGTGTACATTGTACAAATATACTACAGTATTTGTGAACATTGTACAAATATACTACAGTAATTGTAAACAATTATTGTAAAAATATTTTACACTAATTGTGCACATTGTAAAACTATACTACAGTAATTGTGCACATTGTACAAATATACTACAGTAATTGTAAACAATTATTGTAAAAATATTTTACACTAATTGTGCACATTGTAAAAATATACTACAGTAATTGTGCACATTGTATAAATATACTACACTAATTGTGCACATTGTAAAAATATACAACAGTCAGTGTACATTTTATAAATATACTACAGTAATTGTGCACATTGTAAAAATATACTGCAGTAATTGTGCACATTGTAAAAATATACTACAGTAATTGTGCACATTGTAAAAATATACAACAGTCAGTGCACATTGTAAAAATATATTACAGTAATTGTGCACATTGGACAAATATACTTCAGTAATTGTGCACAATTATTGTAAAACTATTTTACACTAATTGTGCACATTGTAAAAATATACAACAGTCAGTGCACATTGTAAAAATATATTACAGTAATTGTGAACATTGGACAAATATACTTCAGTAATTGTGCACAATTATTGTAAAACTATTTTACACTAATTGTGCACATTGTAAAAATATACTACAGTAGTTTGCATATTGTAAAAATATACTACAGTAATTGTGCACATTGTAAAAATATACTACAGTCAGTGCACATTGTTAAAATATATTACAGTAATTGTGCACATTGTAAACATATACTACAGTGATTGTGCACATTGTATAAATATACTACAGTAATTGTGCACATTGTAAAAATATACAACAGTCAGTGCACATTGTAAAATATACTACAGTAATTGTGCACATTGTAAAAATATACTACAGTAATTTGCACATTGTAAAAATATACTACAGTAATTGTGCACATTGTAAAAGTATACTACAGTAATTGTGCACATTGTATAAATATACTACAGTAATTGTGCACATTGTAAAAATATGCAACGGTCAGTGTACGTTGTACAAATATACGACACTAATTGTGCACATTGTAAAAATATACAACAGTCAGTGCACATTATAAAAATATACTACAGTAATTGTGCACATTGTAAAAATATACAACAGTCAGTGTACATTGTACAAATATACTACAGTATTTGTGAACATTGTACAAATATACTACAGTAATTGTAAACAATTATTGTAAAAATATTTTACACTAATTGTACACATTGTAAAAATATACTACAGTAATTGTGCACATTGTATAAATATACTACACTAATTGTGCACATTGTAAAAATATACAACAGTCAGTGTACATTTTACAAATATACTACAGTAATTGTGCACATTGTAAAAATATACTGCAGTAATTGTGCACATTGTAAAAATATACTACAGTAATTGTGCACATTGTAAAAATATACAACAGTCAGTGCACATTGTAAAAATATATTACAGTAATTGTGAACATTGGACAAATATACTTCAGTAATTGTGCACAATTATTGTAAAACTATTTTACACTAATTGTGCACATTGTAAAAATATACTACAGTAGTTTGCATATTGTAAAAATATACTACAGTAATTGTGCACATTGTAAAAATATACTACAGTCAGTGCACATTGTTAAAATATATTACAGTAATTGTGCACATTGTAAACATATACTACAGTGATTGTGCACATTGTATAAATATACTACAGTAATTGTGCACATTGTAAAAATATACAACAGTCAGTGCACATTGTAAAATATACTACAGTAATTGTGCACATTGTAAAAATATACTACAGTAATTTGCACATTGTAAAAATATACTACAGTAATTGTGCACATTGTAAAAGTATACTACAGTAATTGTGCACATTGTATAAATATACTACAGTAATTGTGCACATTGTAAAAATATGCAACGTTCAGTGTACGTTGTACAAATATACGACACTAATTGTGCACATTGTAAAAATATACAACAGTCAGTGCACATTGTAAAATATACTACAGTAATTGTGCACATTGTAAAAATATACTACAGTAATTTGCACATTGTAAAAATATACTACAGTAATTGTGCACATTGTAAAAGTATACTACAGTAATTGTGCACATTGTATAAATATACTACAGTAATTGTGCACATTGTAAAAATATGCAACGTTCAGTGTACGTTGTACAAATATACGACACTAATTGTGCACATTGTAAAAATATACAACAGTCAGTGCACATTATAAAAATATACTACAGTAATTGTGCACATTGTAAAAATATACAACAGTCAGTGTACATTGTACAAATATACTACAGTATTTGTGAACATTGAACAAATATACTACAGTAATTGTAAACAATTATTGTAAAAATATTTTACACTAATTGTGCACATTGTAAAAATATACTACAGTAATTGTGCACATTGTATAAATATACTACACTAATTGTGCACATTGTAAAAATATACAACAGTCAGTGTACATTTTACAAATATACTACAGTAATTGTGCACATTGTAAAAATATACTGCAGTAATTGTGCACATTGTAAAAATATACTACAGTAATTGTGTACATTGTAAATGTTACGCCTAGCGCTCCGGGTCCCCGCTCCTCCCCGGAGCGCTCACGGCGTCTTTCTCCCTGCAGCTCCCCGGTCAGTCCCGCTGACCGGGAGCGCTGCACTGTCATGGCCGTCGGGGATGCGATTTGCACAGCGGGACGCGCCCGCTCGCGAATCGCATCCCAGGTCACTTACCCGTCCCGGTCCCCTGCTGTCATGTGCTGGCGCGCGCGGCTCCGCTCTCTAGGGCGCGCGCGCCAGCTCTCTGAGACTTAAAGGGCCAGTGCACCAATGATTGGTGCCTGGCCCAATTAGCTTAATTGGCTTCCACCTGCTCCCTGGCTATATCTGATCTCCTCCCATGCACTCCCTTGCCGGATCTTGTTGCCTTGTGCCAGTGAAAGCGTTTAGTGTGTCCAAAGCCTGTGTACCTGAACTCCTGCTATCCATCCTGACTACGAACCTTGCCGCCTGCCCCCGACCTTCTGCTACGTCTGACCTTGCCTCTGCCTAGTCCTTCTGTCCCACGCCTTCTCAGCAGTCAGTGAGGTTGAGCCGTTGCTAGTGGATACGACCTGGTTGCTACTGCCGCAGCAAGACCATCCCGCTTTGCGGCGGGCTCTGGTGAAAACCAGTAGCCTCTTAGAACCGGTTCACTAGCACGGTCCACGCCAATCCCTCGCTGACACAGCGGATCCACAACCCGTAAGCCGAATCGTGACAGTAGATCCGGCCATGGATCCCGCTGAGGTGCCGCTGCCAAGTCTCGCTGATCTTCCCACGGTGGTCGCTCAGCAATCGCAGCAGATTGCCCAACAAGGACAGCAGCTGTCGCAGTTGACCGCCATGTTACAGCAACTTCTGCCTCTGCTACAGCAGCAACCATCTCCTCCGCCAGCTCCTGCACCTCCTCCGCAGCGAGTGGCCGCTCCTAACCTACGCTTGTCCCTGCCGGACAAATTTGATGGGGACTCTAAACTCTGCCGTGGATTTTTGTCTCAGTGTTCCCTGCATATGGAGATGTTGTCGGACTTGTTTCCTACAGAAAGGTCTAAGGTGGCGTTCGTAGTAAGCCTTCTTTCAGGAAAGGCCTTGTCTTGGGCCTCACCGCTCTGGGACCGCAATGATCCTGCCACAGCCACAGTCCAGTCCTTCTTCGCTGAAGTCCGGAGTGTCTTCGAGGAGCCAGCCCGAGCTTCTTCTGCCGAGACTGCCCTGTTGAACCTGGTCCAGGGTAATTCTTCAGTGGGCGAGTACGCCATCCAATTTCGTACTCTTGCTTCCGAGTTATCATGGAATAACGAGGCTCTCTGCGCGACCTTTAAAAAAGGCCTATCCAGTCGCATCAAGGATGTGCTGGCCGCACGAGAGATTCCTGCCAACCTCCAAGAACTCATCCATTTGGCTACCCGCATTGACATGCGTTTTTCTGAGCGACACCAAGAGCTCCGCCAGGAAAAAGACTTAGATCTCTGGGCACCTCTCCCACAGCATCCTTTGCAGTCTACGCCTGGGCCTCCCGCCGAGGAGGCCATGCAAGTGGATCGGTCTCGCCTGACCCAGGAAGAGAGGAATCGCCGTAGAGAAGAAAATCTCTGTCTGTACTGTGCCAGTACCGAGCATTTCTTGGTGGATTGCCCTATCCGTCCTCCACGTCTGGGAAACGCACGCACGCACCCAGCTCACGTGGGTGTGGCATCTCTTGGTTCTAAGTCTGCTTCTCCACGTCTCACGGTGCCCGTGCGGATTTCTCCTACAGCCAACTCCTCCCTCTCAGCCTTGGCCTGCTTGGACTCTGGTGCCTCCGGGAATTTTATTTTGGAGTCCTTTGTGAATAAATTCAGCATCCCGGTGACCCGTCTCGTCAAGCCGCTCTACATCTCCACGGTCAACGGAGTCAGATTGGATTGCACCGTGCGTTACCGCACAGAACCCCTCCTGATGTCTATTGGACCCCACCACGAAAGGATTGAGCTCTTCGTTCTCCCCAATTGTACCTCTGAGGTCCTCCTCGGTCTGCCATGGCTCCGGCTTCATTCTCCCACCCTTGATTGGACTACCGGGGAGATCAGGAACTGGGACTTTGCCTGCCACAGGAAGTGCCTCTCCCCCCCTCCCAGTCCCGTCAGGCAAGCCTCTGTGCCTCCTCATGGCTCCCGTCCTTGTGTCTCCCGCGCGGCTCCGCTCTCTAGGGCGCGCGCGCGCGCCAGCTCTCTGAAACTTAAAGGGCCAGTGCACCAATGATTGGTGCCTGGCCCAATTAGCTTAATTGGCTTCCACCTGCTCCCTGGCTATATCTGATCTCCTCCCATGCACTCCCTTGCCGGATCTTGTTGCCTTGTGCCAGTGAAAGCGTTTAGTGTGTCCAAAGCCTGTGTACCTGAACTCCTGCTATCCATCCTGACTACGAACCTTGCCGCCTGCCCCCGACCTTCTGCTACGTCTGACCTTGCCTCTGCCTAGTCCTTCTGTCCCACGCCTTCTCAGCAGTCAGTGAGGTTGAGCCGTTGCTAGTGGATACGACCTGGTTGCTACTGCCGCAGCAAGACCATCCCGCTTTGCGGCGGGCTCTGGTGAAAACCAGTAGCCTCTTAGAACCGGTTCACTAGCACGGTCCAAGCCAATCCCTCGCTGACACAGCGGATCCACAACCCGTAAGCCGAATCGTGACAGTAAAAATATACAACAGTCAGTGCACATTGTAAAAATATATTACAGTAATTGTGCACATTGGACAAATATACTTCAGTAATTGTGCACAATTATTGTAAAACTATTTTACACTAATTGTGCACATTGTTAAAATATACAACAGTCAGTGCACATTGTAAAAATTTACTATAGTAATTGTGCACATTGTAAAAATATACTACAGTAATTGTGCACATTGTTAAAATATTTTACACTAATTGAGTACATTGTAAAAATGTACTACAGTAATTGTGCACATTGTAAAACTATACTACAATAATTGTGCACATTGTACAAATATACTACAGTAATTGTAAACAATTATTGTTAAAGTATTTTACACTAATTGTGCACATTGTAAAACTATACTACAGTAATTGTGCACATTGTTAAAATATTTAACACTAATTGAGCACATTGAAAAAATGTACTACAGTAATTGTGCACATTGTAAAACTATACTACAATAATTGTGCACATTGTACAAATATACTACAGTAATTGTAAACAATTATTGTAAAAATATTTTACACTAATTGTGCACATTGTAAAACTATACTACAGTAATTGTGCACATGGTAAAAATATACAACAGTCAGTGTACATTGTACAAATATACTACAGTAATTGTGAACATTGTACAAATATACTACAGTAATTGTAAACAATTATTGTGAAAATATTTTACACTAATTGTGCACATTGTAAAAATATACTACAGTAATTGTGAACATTGTATAAATATACTACACTAATTGTGCACATTGTAAAAATATACAACAGTCAGTGTACATTTTACAAATATACTGCAGTAATTGTGCACATTGTAAAAATATACTACAGTAATTGTGCACATTGTAAAAATATACAACAGTCAGTGCACATTGTAAAAATATATTACAGTAATTGTGCACATTGGACAAATATACTTCAGTAATTGTGCACAATTATTGTAAAACTATTTTACACTAATTGTGCACATTGTTAAAATATACAACAGTCAGTGCACATTGTAAAAATTTACTACAGTAATTGTGCACATTGTTAAAATATTTTACACTAATTGAGCACATTGTAAAAATGTACTACAGTAATTGTGCACATTGTAAAACTATACTTCAATAATTGTGCACATTGTACAAATATACTACAGTAATTGTAAACAATTATTGTAAAAATATTTTACACTAATTGTGCACATTGTAAAACTATACTACAGTAATTGTGCACATTGTAAAAATATACAACAGTCAGTGTACATTGTACAAATACACTACAGTAATTGTGAACATTGTACAAATATACTACAGTAATTGTAAACAATTATTGTAAAAATATTTTACACTAATTGTGCACATTGTAAAAATATATTACAGTAATTGTGCACATTATAAAAATATACTACAGTAATTGTGCACATTGTAAAAATATACAACAGTCAGTGCACATTGTAAAAATATACTACAGTAATTGTGCACATTGTATGAATATACTACACTAATTGTGCACATTGTAAAAATATACAACAGTCAGTGTGCATTTTACAAATATACTACAGTAATTGTGCACATTGTAAAAATATACTGCAGTAATTGTTCACATTGTAAAAATATACTACAGTAGTTTGCATATTGTAAAAATATACTACAGTAATTGTGCACATTGTAAAAATATACTACAGTCAGTGCACATTGTTAAAATATACTACAGTAATTGTGCACATTGAAAACATATACTACAGTGATTGTGCACATTGTATAAATATACTACAGTAATTGTGCACATTGTAAAAATATACAACAGTCAGTGCACATTGTTAAAATATACTACAGTAATTGTGCACATTGTAAAAATATACTACAGTAATTTGCACATTGTAAAATATACTACAGTAATTGTGCACATTGTAAAAGTATACTACAGTAATTGTGCACATTGTATAAGTATACTGTCACGATGCCGGCTGGCAGGTAGTGGACCCTCTGTGCCAGAGAGGGATTGGCGTGGACCGTGCTAGTGGACCGGTTCTAAGCCACTACTGGTTTTCACCAGAGCCCGCCGCAAAGCGGGATGGTCTTGCTGCGGCGGTAGTGACCAGGTCGTATCCACTAGCAACGGCTCACCTCTCTGGCTGCTGAAGATAGGCGCGGTACAAGGGAGTAGGCAGAAGCAAGGTCGGACGTAGCAGAAGGTCGGGGCAGGCAGCAAGGATCGTAGTCAGGGGCAACGGCAGAAGGTCTGGAAACACAGGCAAGGAACACACAAGGAACGCTTTCACTGGCACTAAGGCAACAAGATCCGGCAAGGGAGTGCAAGGGAAGTGAGGTAATATAGGGAAGTGCACAGGTGAAAACCCTAATTGGAACCACTGCGCCAATCAGCGGCGCAGTGGCCCTTTAAATCGCAGAGACCCGGCGCGCGCGCGCCCTAGGGAGCGGGGCCGCGCGCGCCGGGACAGAACAGACGGGGAGCGAGTCAGGTAGGGGAGCCGGGGTGCGCATCGCGAGCGGGCGCTACCCGCATCGCGAATCGCATCCCGGCTGGCAGCAGGATCGCAGCGCCCCGGGTCAGAGGACGTGACCGGAGCGCTGCAGCGGAGGGAGTGAAGCGAGCGCTCCGGGGAGGAGCGGGGACCCGGAGCGCTCGGCGTAACAGTACCCCCCCCCTTGGGTCTCCCCCTCTTCTTGGAGCCTGAGAACCTGAGGAGCAGACTTTTGTCAAGGATGTTGTCCTCAGGTTCCCAGGATCTCTCTTCAGGACCACAACCCTCCCAGTCTACTAAAAAAAAAATTTTCCCTCTGACCTTTTTGGCAGCCAAAATTTCCTTGACCGAGAAGACGTCCGAGGAGCCGGAAACAGGAGTGGGAGGAACAGATTTGGGAGAAAAACGGTTGAGGATGAGTGGTTTGAGAAGAGAGACGTGAAAGGCATTAGGGATACGAAGAGAAGGAGGAAGAAGAAGTTTATAAGAGACAGGATTAATTTGACACAAAATTTTGAAAGGACCAAGATAGCGTGGTCCCAACTTGTAGCTAGGGACACGGAAGCGGACATATTTAGCGGAGAGCCATACCTTGTCTCCAGGGGAAAAAACGGGGGGAGCTCTTCTTTTCTTATCCGCGAACCTCTTCATGCGTGAAGAAGCCTGTAAGAGAGAATTTTGGGTCTCTCTCCATATAATGGAAAGGTCACGAGAAATTTCATCCACAGCGGGCAGACCAGAGGGCAAGGGGGTAGGGAGGGGGGGAAGAGGGTGACGGCCGTACACCACGAAAAATGGGGATTTGGAGGAAGATTCAGAGACCCTGAAGTTATACGAAAATTCGGCCCATGGAAGGAGATCTGCCCAGTCATCCTGGCGGGAGGAAACAAAATGTCGCAAATAATCACCCAGGATCTGGTTAATTCTTTCTACTTGTCCATTGGACTGGGGATGATATGCAGAGGAAAAATTTAATTTAATCTTGAGTTGTTTACAGAGAGCCCTCCAGAATTTAGACACGAATTGGACCCCTCTATCCGAGACAATCTGCGTAGGCAACCCGTGAAGACGAAAAATGTGTACAAAAAATTGTTTAGCCAACTGAGGCGCAGAAGGAAGACCAGGAAGAGGGATGAAATGTGCCATTTTGGAGAATCGATCAACGACCACCCAAATAACGGTGTTGCCACGGGAAGGGGGTAAATCAGTAATAAAATCCATACCAATCAGAGACCAAGGCTGTTCGGGGACAGGCAGAGGATGAAGAAAACCAGCGGGCTTCTGGCGAGGAGTCTTATCCCGGGCACAGATAGTGCAGGCTCGCACAAAGTCCCCAACATCCGTCTCCAGAGTCGGCCACCAATAGAAGCGGGAGATGAGTTGCACAGATTTCTTGATGCCCGCATGACCTGCGAGATGGGAGGAGTGACCCCATTTGAGGATTCCGAGGCGTTGGCGTGGAGAAACAAAGGTCTTTCCTGGAGGAGTCTGCCTGATGGAGGCAGGAGAAGTGGAGATCAGGCAGTCAGGTGGAATGATGTGTTGCGGAGGGAGATCAACTTCTGAGGCATCCGAGGAACGAGAGAGAGCATCGGCCCTAATGTTCTTATCGGCAGGACGAAAGTGAATCTCAAAATTAAATCGGGCAAAGAACAGAGACCACCGGGCCTGGCGAGGATTCAGCCGTTGGGCCGACTGGAGGTAGGAGAGGTTCTTGTGGTCGGTGTAGATAATAACAGGAAATCTTGATCCCTCCAGCAGATGCCTCCATTCCTCAAGTGCTAATTTAATGGCTAGAAGCTCTCGATCCCCGATGGAGTAGTTCCTCTCCGCTGGAGAGAAGGTCCTAGAGAAAAAACCACAAGTGACAGCATGCCCGGAAGGATTTTTTTGTAGAAGAACAGCTCCAGCTCCTACTGAGGAGGCATCAACCTCCAATAGGAAGGGTTTGGAAGGGTCAGGTCTGGAGAGCACGGGAGCCGAAGAAAAGGCAGACTTGAGTCGTTTAAAGGAGTCTTCTGCTTGAGGAGGCCAGGACTTGGGATCAGCATTTTTCTTGGTTAAAGCCACGATAGGAGCCACAATGGTAGAAAAATGTGGAATAAATTGCCTGTAATAATTGGCGAACCCCAAAAAGCGTTGGATAGCACGGAGTCCGGAGGGGCGTGGCCAATTTAAGACGGCAGAGAGTTTGTCTGGATCCATCTGTAGTCCCTGGCCAGAGACCAAATATCCTAGAAAAGGAAGAGATTGGCATTCAAACAGACATTTCTCAATTTTGGCATAGAGTTGGTTGTCACGAAGTCTCTGAAGAACCATACGGACATGCTGGCGGTGTTCTTCTAGATTGGCAGAAAAAATTAGGATATCGTCCAGATATACCACAACACAGGAGTATAACAGATCACGAAAAATTTCATTGACAAAGTCTTGGAAGACGGCAGGGGCATTGCACAGTCCAAAGGGCATGACCAGATACTCAAAGTGTCCATCTCTGGTGTTAAATGCCGTTTTCCACTCGTCCCCCTCTCTGATGCGGATGAGGTTATAGGCGCCTCTTAAGTCCAATTTAGTGAAGATGTGGGCACCTTGGAGGCGATCAAAGAGTTCAGAGATGAGGGGTAAGGGGTAGCGGTTCTTAACCGTGATTTTATTAAGACCGCGGTAGTCAATGCAAGGACGTAGGGAGCCATCTTTTTTGGACACAAAGAAAAATCCGGCTCCGGCAGGAGAGGAGGATTTACGGATAAAGCCCTTTTTTAGATTCTCCTGGACGTATTCGGACATGGCAAGAGTCTCTGGGGCAGAGAGAGGATAAATTCTGCCCCGGGGTGGAGTAGTACCCGGGAGGGGGTCGATAGGGCAATCATAAGGCCTGTGAGGAGGTAGAGTCTCAGCTTGTTTTTTGCAGAAAACATCCGCGAAGTCCATATAGGCCTTAGGGAGACCGGTTACTGGAGGAACCACAGAGTTACGGCAAGGGTTACTGGGAACCGGTTTTAGACAGTTCTTGGAACAAGAGGACCCCCAACTCTTGATCTCCCCAGTGGACCAATCCAGGGTTGGGGAATGAAGTTGAAGCCAGGGAAGTCCAAGGAGAATCTCCGAGGTGCAATTGGGGAGGACCAAAAGTTCAATCCTCTCATGATGAGATCCGATGCTCATAAGAAGGGGCTCCGTGCGGAAACGTATGGTACAGTCCAATCTTTCATTATTTACACAATTGATGTAGAGGGGTCTGGCGAGACTGGTCACTGGGATGTTGAACCTGTTGACGAGAGAGGCCAAAATAAAATTTCCTGCAGATCCAGAGTCCAAGAAGGCCACTGTAGAGAAGGAGAAGGCAGAGGCAGACATCCGCACAGGCACAGTAAGACGTGGAGAAGCAGAGTAGACATCAAGGACTGTCTCACCCTTGTGCGGAGTCAGCGTACGTCTTTCCAGGCGGGGAGGACGGATAGGACAATCCCTCAGGAAGTGTTCGGTACTAGCACAGTACAGGCAGAGGTTCTCCATACGGCGTCGTGTCCTCTCTTGAGGTGTCAGGCGAGACCGGTCGACCTGCATAGCCTCCACGGCGGGAGGCACAGGAACAGATTGCAGGGGACCAGAGGAGAGAGGAGCCGAGGAGACGAAACGCCTCGTGCGAACAGAGTCCATATCTTGGCGGAGTTCCTGACGCCTTTCAGAAAAACGCATGTCAATGCGAGTGGCTAGGTGAATAAGTTCATGTAGATTAGCAGGAATTTCTCGTGCGGCCAGAACATCTTTAATGTTGCTGGATAGGCCTTTTTTGAAGGTCGCGCAGAGGGCCTCATTATTCCAGGACAATTCTGAAGCAAGTGTACGGAATTGTACGGCATACTCGCCAACGGAAGAATTACCCTGGACCAGGTTCAACAGGGCAGTCTCAGCAGAAGAGGCTCGGGCAGGTTCCTCAAAGACACTTCGGATTTCCGAGAAGAAGGAGTGTACAGAGGCAGTGACGGGGTCATTGCGGTCCCAGAGCGGTGTGGCCCATGACAGGGCTTTTCCGGACAGAAGACTGACTACGAAAGCCACCTTAGACCTTTCAGTGGGAAACAGGTCCGACATCATCTCCAGATGCAGGGAACATTGGGAAAGAAAGCCACGGCAAAACTTAGAGTCCCCATCAAATTTATCCGGCAAGGATAAGCGTATCCCAGGAGCGGCCACTCGCTGCGGAGGAGGTGCAGGAGCTGGCGGAGGAGATGACTGCTGAAGCTGTGGTAGCAACTGTTGTAGCATAACGGTCAGTTGAGACAGCTGTTGGCCTTGTTGCGCTATCTGTTGTGACTGCTGGGCGACCACCGTGGTGAGGTCAGCGACAACTGGCAGAGGAACTTCAGCGGGATCCATGGCCGGATCTACTGTCACGATGCCGGCTGGCAGGTAGTGGACCCTCTGTGCCAGAGAGGGATTGGCGTGGACCGTGCTAGTGGACCGGTTCTAAGCCACTACTGGTTTTCACCAGAGCCCGCCGCAAAGCGGGATGGTCTTGCTGCGGCGGTAGTGACCAGGTCGTATCCACTAGCAACGGCTCACCTCTCTGGCTGCTGAAGATAGGCGCGGTACAAGGGAGTAGGCAGAAGCAAGGTCGGACGTAGCAGAAGGTCGGGGCAGGCAGCAAGGATCGTAGTCAGGGGCAACGGCAGAAGGTCTGGAAACACAGGCAAGGAACACACAAGGAACGCTTTCACTGGCACTAAGGCAACAAGATCCGGCAAGGGAGTGCAAGGGAAGTGAGGTAATATAGGGAAGTGCACAGGTGAAAACCCTAATTGGAACCACTGCGCCAATCAGCGGCGCAGTGGCCCTTTAAATCGCAGAGACCCGGCGCGCGCGCGCCCTAGGGAGCGGGGCCGCGCGCGCCGGGACAGAACAGACGGGGAGCGAGTCAGGTAGGGGAGCCGGGGTGCGCATCGCGAGCGGGCGCTACCCGCATCGCGAATCGCATCCCGGCTGGCAGCAGGATCGCAGCGCCCCGGGTCAGAGGACGTGACCGGAGCGCTGCAGCGGAGGGAGTGAAGCGAGCGCTCCGGGGAGGAGCGGGGACCCGGAGCGCTCGGCGTAACATATACTACAGTAATTGTGCACATTGTAAAAATATGCAACGGTCAGTGTACGTTGTACAAATATACGACACTAATTGTGCACATTGTAAAAATATACAACAGTCAGTGCACATTATAAAAATATACTTCAGTAATTGTGCACATTGTAAAAATATACAACAGTCAGTGCACATTGTATATATATACTACAGTAATTGTGCACATTGTTAAAATATTTTACACTAATTGTGCACATTGTAAAAATATACAACAGTCAGTGCACATTGTAAAAATATACTACAGTAATTGTGCACATTGTAAAAATATACTACAGTAATTGTGCACATTGTTAAAATATTTAACACTAATTGAGCACATTGAAAAAATGTACTACAGTAATTGTGCACATTGTAAAACTATACTACAATAATTGTGCACATTGTACAAATATACTATAGTAATTGTAAACAATTATTGTAAAAATATTTTACACTAATTGTGCACATTGTAAATTTATACTACAGTAATTGTGCACATTGTAAAAATATACAACAGTCAGTGTACATTGTACAAATATACTACAGTAATTGTGAACATTGTACAAATATACTACAGTAATTGTAAACAATTATTGTGAAAATATTTTACACTAATTGTGCATATTGTAAAAATATACTACAGTAATTGTGAACATTGTATAAATATACTACACTAATTGTGCACATTGTAAAAATATACAACAGTCAGTGTACATTTTACAAATATACTGCAGTAATTGTGCACATTGTAAAAATATACTACAGTAATTGTGCACATTGTAAAAATATACTACAGTAATTGTGCACATTGTAAAAATATATTACAGTAATTGTGCACATTGGACAAATATACTTCAGTAATTGTGCACAATTATTGTAAAACTATTTTACACTAATTGTGCACATTGTTAAAATATACAACAGTCAGTGCACATTGTAAAAATTTACTATAGTAATTGTGCACATTGTAAAAATATACTACAGTAATTGTGCACATTGTTAAAATATTTTACACTAATTGAGCACATTGTAAAAATGTACTACAGTAATTGTGCACATTGTAAAACTATACTTCAATAATTGTGCACATTGTACAAATATACTACAGTAATTGTAAACAATTATTGTAAAAATATTTTACACTAATTGTGCACATTGTAAAACTATACTACAGTAATTGTGCACATTGTAAAAATATACAACAGTCAGTGTACATTGTACAAATATACTACAGTAATTGTGAACATTGTACAAATATACTACAGTAATTGTAAACAATTATTGTAAAAATATTTTACACTAATTGTGCACATTGTAAAAATATACTACAGTAATTGTGCACATTGTAAAAATATACTACAGTAATTGTGCACATTGTAAAAATATACAACAGTCAGTGCACATTGTAAAAATATATTACAGTAATTGTGCACATTGGACAAATATACTTCAGTAATTGTGCACAATTATTGTAAAACTATGTTACACGAATTGTGCACATTGTTAAAATATACAACAGTCAGTGCACATTGTAAAAATTTACTATAGTAATTGTGCACATTGTAAAAATATACTACAGTAATTGTGCACATTGTTAAAATATTTTACACTAATTGAGCACATTGTAAAAATGTACTACAGTAATTGTGCACATTGTAAAACTATACTACAATAATTGTGCACATTGTACAAATATACTACAGTAATTGTAAACAATTATTGTTAAAGTATTTTACACTAATTGTGCACATTGTAAAACTATACTACAGTAATTGTGCACATTGTAAAAATATACAACAGTCAGTGTACATTGTACAAATATACTACAGTAATTGTGAACATTGTACAAATATACTACAGTAATTGTAAACAATTACTGTAAAAATATTTTACACTAATTGTGCACATTGTAAAAATATACTACAGTAATTGTGCACATTGTATAAATATACTACACTAATTGTGCACAATGTAAAAATATACAACAGTCAGTGTACATTTTACAAATAAACTACAGTAATTGTGCACATTGTATAAATATACTGCAGTAATTGTGCACATTGTAAAAATATACTACAGTAATTGTGCACATTGTAAAAATATACAACACTCAGTGCACATTGTAAAAATATATTACAGTAATTGTCCACATTGGACAAATATACTTCAGTATTGTGCACAATTATTGTAAAACTATTTTACACTAATTGTGCACATTGTTAAAATATACAACAGTCAGTGCACATTGTAAACATTTACAATAGTAATTGTGCACATTGTAAAAATATACTACAGTAATTGTGCACATTGTTAAAATATTTTACACTAATTGAGCACATTGTTAAAATATTTTACACTAATTGAGCACATTGTAAAAATGTACTACAGTTATTGTGCACATTGTAAAACTATACTACAATAATTGTGCACATTGTACAAATACACTACAGTAATTGTAAACAATTATTGTAAAAATATTTTACACTAATTGTGCACATTGTAAAACTATACTACAGTAATTGTGCACATTGTAAAAATATACAACAGTCAGTGTACATTGTACAAATATACTAGAGTAATTGTGAACATTGTACAAATATACTACAGTAATTGTAAACAATTATTGTAAAAATATTTTACACTAATTGTGCACATTGTAAAAATATACTACAGTAATTGTGCACTGTTACGTCTAGCGCTCCGGGTCCCCGCTCCTCCCCGGAGCGCTCACGGCGCCTTTCTCCCTGCAGCGCCCCGGTCAGTCCCGCTGACCGGGAGCGCTGCACTGTCTTGGCCGTTGGGGATGCGATTCGCACAGCGGGACGCGCCCGCTCGCGAATCGCATCCCAGGTCACTTACCCGTCCCGGTCCCCTGCTGTCATGTGCTGGCGCGCGCGGCTCCGCTCTCTAGGGCGCGCGCGCGCCAGCTCTCTGAGACTTAAAGGGCCAGTGCACCAATGATTGGTGCCTGGCCCAATTAGTCTAATTGGCTTCCACCTGCTCCCTGCCTTTATCTGACCTCCTCCCATGCACTCCCTTGCCGGATCTTGTTGCCTTGTGCCAGTGAAAGCGTTTAGTGTGTCCAAAGCCTGTGTACCTGAACTTCTGCTACCCATCCTGACTACGAACCTTGCCGCCTGCCCCCGACCTTCTGCTACGTCTGACCTTGCCTCTGCCTAGTCCTTCTGTCCCACGCCTTCTCAGCAGTCAGCGAGGTAGAGCCGTTGCTAGTGGATACGACCTGGTTGCTACTGCCGCAGCAAGACCATCCCGCTTTGCGGCGGGCTCTGGTGAAAACCAGTAGCCTCTTAGAACCGGTCCACTAGCACGGTCCACGCCAATCCCTCGCTGACACAGAGGATCCACTACCTGGAAGCCGAATCGTGACAGTAGATCCGGCCATGGATCCCGCTGAGGTGCCGCTGCCAAGTCTCGCTGATCTTCCCACGGTGGTCGCTCAGCAATCGCAGCAGATTGCCCAACAAGGACAGCAGCTGTCGCAGTTGACCGCCATGTTACAGCAACTTCTGCCTCTGCTACAGCAGCAACCATCTCCTCCGCCAGCTCCTGCACCTCCTCCGCAGCGAGTGGCCGCTCCTAACCTCCGCTTGTCCCTGCCGGACAAATTTGATGGGGACTCTAAACTCTGCCGTGGATTTTTGTCTCAGTGTTCCCTGCATATGGAGATGTTGTCGGACTTGTTTCCTTCAGAACGGTCTAAGGTGGCGTTCGTAGTAAGCCTTCTTTCAGGAAAGGCCTTGTCTTGGGCCACACCGCTCTGGGACCGCAATGATCCTGCCACAGCCACAGTCCAGGCCTTCTTCGCTGAACTCCGGAGTGTCTTCGAGGAGCCAGCCCGAGCTTCTTCTGCCGAGACTGCCCTGTTGAACCTGGTCCAGGGTAATTCTTCCGTTGGCGAGTACGCCATACAATTCCGTACTTTTGCTTCTGAACTATCCTGGAATAATGAGGCTCTCTGCGCGACCTTTAAAAAAGGCCTATCCAGTCGCATCAAGGATGTTCTGGCCGCACGAGAGATTCCTGCCAACCTCCAAGAACTCATCCATTTGGCTACCCGCATTGACATGCGTTTTTCTGAGCGACACCAAGAGCTCCGCCAGGAAAAAGACTTAGATCTCTGGGCACCTCTCCCACAGTATCCGTTGCAATCTACGCCTGGGCCTCCCGCCGAGGAGGCCATGCAAGTGGATAAGTCTCGCCTGACCCAGGAAGAGAGGAATCGCCGTAGGGAAGAAAATCTCTGTCTTTACTGTGCCAGTACCGAGCATTTCTTGGTGGATTGCCCTATCCGTCCTCCACGCCTGGGAAACGCACGCACGCACCCAGCTCACGTGGGTGTGGCGTCTCTTGGTTCCAAGTCTGCTCCTCCACGTCTCACGGTACCCGTGCGGTTTTCTTCTTCTGCCAACTCCTCCCTCTCAGCCGTGGCCTGCTTGGACTCCGGTGCCTCTGGAAATTTTATTTTGGAGTCCTTTGTTAATAAATTCAGCATCCCGGTGACCCGTCTCGTCAAACCGCTCTACATTTCCACGGTCAACGGAGCCAGATTGGACTGCACCGTGCGTTACCGCACAGAACCCCTCCTGATGTCTATCGGACCCCACCACGAAAGGATTGAGTTCTTCATTCTCCCCAACTGTACCTCTGAGGTCCTCCTCGGTCTGCCTTGGCTCCGGCTTCATTCCCCCACCATTGATTGGACCACCGGGGAGATCAGGAACTGGGACTCTGCCTGCCACAGGAAGTGCCTCTCCCCCCCTCCCAGTCCCGTCAGGCAAGCCTCTGTGCCTCCCCATGGCCCCTGTCCTGGTGTCACACTGCCCCGTGCCAGGCCTCGCCCTCTGCCCTCCCTCCCCATTCCTACTCCTGCTGTTCTGCCTGCCGTTGAGGAAACCCTCCATTCTTTCCCGGTGTCCTCATCCCAGGGGAGGCAGTTACCGGACAAAGAGAAGGGGAGACCTAAGGGGGGGGGTACTGTTACGTCTAGCGCTCCGGGTCCCCGCTCCTCCCCGGAGCGCTCACGGCGCCTTTCTCCCTGCAGCGCCCCGGTCAGTCCCGCTGACCGGGAGCGCTGCACTGTCTTGGCCGTTGGGGATGCGATTCGCACAGCGGGACGCGCCCGCTCGCGAATCGCATCCCAGGTCACTTACCCGTCCCGGTCCCCTGCTGTCATGTGCTGGCGCGCGCGGCTCCGCTCTCTAGGGCGCGCGCGCGCCAGCTCTCTGAGACTTAAAGGGCCAGTGCACCAATGATTGGTGCCTGGCCCAATTAGTCTAATTGGCTTCCACCTGCTCCCTGCCTTTATCTGACCTCCTCCCATGCACTCCCTTGCCGGATCTTGTTGCCTTGTGCCAGTGAAAGCGTTTAGTGTGTCCAAAGCCTGTGTACCTGAACTTCTGCTACCCATCCTGACTACGAACCTTGCCGCCTGCCCCCGACCTTCTGCTACGTCTGACCTTGCCTCTGCCTAGTCCTTCTGTCCCACGCCTTCTCAGCAGTCAGCGAGGTAGAGCCGTTGCTAGTGGATACGACCTGGTTGCTACTGCCGCAGCAAGACCATCCCGCTTTGCGGCGGGCTCTGGTGAAAACCAGTAGCCTCTTAGAACCGGTCCACTAGCACGGTCCACGCCAATCCCTCGCTGACACAGAGGATCCACTACCTGGAAGCCGAATCGTGACATGCACATTGTATAAATATACTACACTAATTGTGCACATTGTAAAAATATACAACAGTCAGTGTACATTTTACAAATATACTACAGTAATTGTGCACATTGTAAAAATATACTGCAGTAATTGTGCACATTGTAAAAATATACTACAGTAATTGTGCACATTGTAAAAATATACAACAGTCAGTGCACATTGTAAAAATATAATACAGTAATTGTGCACATTGGACAAATATACTTCAGTAATTGTGCACAATTATTGTAAAACTATTTTACACTAATTGTGCACATTGTTAAAATATACAACAGTCAGTGCACATTGTAAAAATTTACTATAGTAATTGTGCACATTGTAAAAATATACTACAGTAGTTTGCATATTGTAAAAATATACTACAGTAATTGTGCACATTGTAAAAATATACTACAGTCAGTGCACATTGTTAAAATATACCACAGTAATTGTGCACATTGAAAACATATACTACAGTGATTGTGCACATTGTAAAAATATAAAACAGTCAGTGCACATTGTAAAAATATACTACAGTAATTGTGCACATTGTAAAAATATACTACAGTAATTTGCACATTGTAAAATATACTACAGTAATTGTGCACATTGTAAAAGTATACTACAGTAATTGTGCACATTGTATAAGTATACTACAGTAATTGTGCACATTGTAAAAATATGCAACGGTCAGTGTACGTTGTACAAATATACGACACTAATTGTGCACATTGTAAAAATATACAACAGTCAGTGCACATTATAAAAATATACTTCAGTAATTGTGCACATTGTAAAAATATACAACAGTCAGTGCACATTGTAAATATATACTACAGTAATTGTGCACATTGTTAAAATATTTTACACTAATTGTGCACATTGTAAAAATATACAACAGTCAGTGCACATTGTAAAAATATACTACAGTAATTGTGCACATTGTAAAAATATACTACAGTAATTGTGCACATTGTTAAAATATTTAACACTAATTGAGCACATTGAAAAAAAGTACTACAGTAATTGTGCACATTGTAAAACTATACTACAATAATTGTGCACATTGTACAAATATACTACAGTAATTGTAAACAATGATTGTAAAAATATTTTATACTAATTGTGCACATTGTAAAACTATACTACAGTAATTGTGCACATTGTAAAAATATACAACAGTCAGTGTACATTGTACAAATATACTACAGTAATTGTGAACATTGTACAAATATACTACAGTAATTGTAAACATTTATTGTGAAAATATTTTACACTAATTGTGCACTTTGTAAAAATATACTACAGTAATTGTGAACATTGTATAAATATACTACACTAATTGTGCACATTGTAAAAATATACAACAGTCAGTGTACATTTTACAAATATACTGCAGTAATTGTGCACATTGTAAAAATATACTACAGTAATTGTGCACATTGTAAAAATATACAACAGTCAGTGCACATTGTAAAAATATATTACAGTAATTGTGCACATTGGACAAATATACTTCAGTAATTGTGCACAATTATTGTAAAACTATTTTACACTAATTGTGCACATTGTTAAAATATACAACAGTCAGTGCACATTGTAAAAATTTACTATAGTAATTGTGCACATTGTAAAAATATACTACAGTAATTGTGCACAT
The DNA here is from genome assembly GCF_029499605.1 of Hyla sarda. NCBI lineage: Eukaryota > Metazoa > Chordata > Amphibia > Anura > Hylidae > Hyla > Hyla sarda. The sequence continues at coordinate 2,766,413 of NC_079196.1, read as the reverse complement.
TGTTAAAATATTTTACACTAATTGAGCACATTGTAAAAATGTACTACAGTAATTGTGCACATTGTAAAACTATACTACAATAATTGTGCACATTGGACAAATATACTTCAGTAATTGTGCACAATTATTGTAAAACTATTTTACACTAATTGTGCACATTGTTAAAATATACAACAGTCAGTGCACATTGTAAAAATTTACTATAGTAATTGTGCACATTGTAAACATATACTACAGTGATTGTGCACATTGTATAAATATACTACAGTAATTGTGCACATTGTAAAAATATACAACAGTCAGTGCACATTGTAAAAATATACTACAGTGATTGTGCACATTGTAAAAATATACTACAGTAATTTGCACATTGTAAAAAATATACTACAGTAATTGTGCACATTGTGAAAGTATACTACAGTAATTGTGCACATTGTGAAAGTATACTACACTAATTGAGCACATTGAAAAAAAGTACTACAGTAATTGTGCACATTGTAAAACTATACTACAATAATTGTGCACATTGTACAAATATACTACAGTAATTGTAAACAATGATTGTAAAAATATTTTACACTAATTGTGCACATTGTAAAACTATACTACAGTAATTGTGCACATTGTAAAAATATACAACAGTCAGTGTACATTGTACAAATATACTACAGTAATTGTGAACATTGTACAAATATACTACAGTAATTGTAAACATTTATTGTGAAAATATTTTACACTAATTGTGCACTTTGTAAAAATATACTACAGTAATTGTGAACATTGTATAAATATACTACACTAATTGTGCACATTGTAAAAATATACAACAGTCAGTGTACATTTTACAAATATACTGCAGTAATTGTGCACATTGTAAAAATATACTACAGTAATTGTGCACATTGTAAAAATATACAACAGTCAGTGCACATTGTAAAAATATATTACAGTAATTGTGCACATTGGACAAATATACTTCAGTAATTGTGCACAATTATTGTAAAACTATTTTACACTAATTGTGCACATTGTTAAAATATACAACAGTCAGTGCACATTGTAAAAATTTACTATAGTAATTGTGCACATTGTAAAAATATACTACAGTAATTGTGCACATTGTTAAAATATTTTACACTAATTGAGCACATTGTAAAAATGTACTACAGTAATTGTGCACATTGTAAAACTATACTACAATAATTGTGCACATTGGACAAATATACTTCAGTAATTGTGCACAATTATTGTAAAACTATTTTACACTAATTGTGCACATTGTTAAAATATACAACAGTCAGTGCACATTGTAAAAATTTACTATAGTAATTGTGCACATTGTAAACATATACTACAGTGATTGTGCACATTGTATAAATATACTACAGTAATTGTGCACATTGTAAAAATATACAACAGTCAGTGCACATTGTAAAAATATACTACAGTGATTGTGCACATTGTAAAAATATACTACAGTAATTTGCACATTGTAAAAAATATACTACAGTAATTGTGCACATTGTGAAAGTATACTACAGTAATTGTGCACATTGTATAAATATACTACAGTAATTGTGCACATTGTAAAAATATGCAACGGTCAGTGTACGTTGTACAAATATACGACACTTATTGTGCACATTGTAAAAATATACAACAGTCAGTGCACATTATAAAAATATACTACAGTAATTGTGCACATTGTAAAAATATACTACAGTAATTGTGCACATTGTAAAAGTATACTACAGTAATTCTGCACATTGTAAAAATATACAACAGTCAGTGTACATTGTACAAATATACTACAGTAATTGTGCACATTGTATAAATATACTACAGTAATTGTAAACAATTATTGTAAAAATATTTTACACTAATTGTGCACATTGTAAAAATATGCTACAGTAATTGTGCACATTGTAAAAGTATACTACAGTAATTCTGCACATTGTAAAAATATACACCAGTCAGTTTACATTGTTAAAATATACTACAGTAATTGTGCTCATTGTAAACATATACTACAGTGATTGTGCACATTGTATAAATATACTACAGTAATTGTGCACATTGTAAAAATATACAACAGTCAGTGCACATTGTAAAAATATACTACAGTAATTGTGCACATTGTAAAAATATACTACAGTAATTTGCACATTGTAAAAATATACTACAGTAATTGTGCACATTGTAAAAGTATACTACAGTAATTGTGCACATTGTATAAATATACTACAGTAATTGTGCACATTGTAAAAATATGCAACGGTCAGTGTACGTTGTACAAATATACGACACTAATTGTGCACATTGTAAAAATATACAACAGTCAGTGCACATTATAAAAATATACTACAGTAATTGTGCACATTGTAAAAATATACAACAGTCAGTGTACATTGTACAAATATACTACAGTATTTGTGAACATTGTACAAATATACTACAGTAATTGTAAACAATTATTGTAAAAATATTTTACACTAATTGTGCACATTGTAAAAATATACTTCAGTAATTGTGCACATTGTATAAATATACTACACTAATTGTGCACATTGTAAAAATATACAACAGTCAGTGTACATTTTACAAATATACTACAGTAATTGTGCACATTGTAAAAATATACTGCAGTAATTGTGCACATTGTAAAAATATACTACAGTAATTGTGCACATTGTAAAAATATACAACAGTCAGTGCACATTGTAAAAATATATTACAGTAATTGTGCACATTGGACAAATATACTTCAGTAATTGTGCACAATTATTGTAAAACTATTTTACACTAATTGTGCACATTGTTAAAATATACAACAGTCAGTGCACATTGTAAAAATTTACTATAGTAATTGTGCACATTGTAAAAATATACTACAGTAATTGTGCACATTGTTAAAATATTTTACACTAATTGAGCACATTGTAAAAATGTACTACAGTAATTGTGCACATTGTAAAACTATACTTCAATAATTGTGCACATTGTACAAATATACTACAGTAATTGTAAATAATTATTGTACAAATATTTTACACTAATTGTGCACATTGTAAAACTATACTACAGTAATTGTGCACATTTTAAAAATATACAACAGTCAGTGTACATTGTACAAATATACTACAGTAATTGTGAACATTGTACAAATATACTACAGTAATTGTAAACAATTATTGTAAAAATATTTTACACTAATTGTGCACATTGTAAAAATATACTACAGTAATTGTGCACAGTGTATAAATATACTACACTAATTGTGCACATTGTAAAAATATACAACAGTCAGTGTACATTTTACAAATATACTACAGAAATTGTGCACATTGTAAAAATATACTGCAGTAATTGTGCACATTGTAAAAATATACTACAGTAATTGTGCACATTGTAAAAATATACAACAGTCAGTGCACATTGTAAAAATATATTACAGTAATTGTTTACATTGGACAAATATACTTCAGTAATTGTGCACAATTATTGTAAAACTATTTTACACTAATTGTGCACATTGTTAAAATATACAACAGTTAGTGCACATTGTAAAAATATACTACAGTAATTGTGCACATTGTAAAAATATACTACAGTCAGTGCACATTGTTAAAATATACTACAGTAATTGTGCCCATTGTAAACATATACTACAGTGATTGTGCACATTGTATAAATATACTACAGTAATTGTGCACATTGTAAAAATATACAACAGTCAGTGCACATTGTAAAAATATACTACAGTAATTGTGCACATTGTAAAAATATACTACAGTAATTTGCACATTGTATAAATATACTACACTAATTGTGCACATTGTAAAAATATACTACAGTAATTGTGCACATTGGACAAATATACTTCAGTAATTGTGCACAATTATTGTAAAACTATTTTACACTAATTGTGCACATTGTTAAAATATACAACAGTCAGTGCACATTGTAAAAATTTACTATAGTAATTGTGCACATTGTAAAAATATACTACAGTAATTGTGCACATTGTTAAAATATTTTACACTAATTGAGCACATTGTAAAAATGTACTACAGTAATTGTGCACATTGTAAAACTATACTACAATAATTGTGCACATTGTACAAATATACTACAGTAATTGTAAACAATTATTGTAAAAATATTTTACACTAATTGTGCACATTGTAAAACTATACTACAGTAATTGTGCACATTGTAAAAATATACAACAGTCAGTGTACATTGTACAAATATACTACAGTAATTGTGAACATTGTACAAATATACTACAGTAATTGTAAACAATTATTGTAAAAATATTTTACACTAATTGTGCACATTGTAAAAATATACTACAGTAATTGTGCACATTGTAAAAATATACTACAGTAATTGTGCACATTGTAAAAATATACAACAGTCAGTGCACATTGTAAAAATATATTACAGTAATTGTGCACATTGGACAAATATACTTCAGTAATTGTGCACAATTATTGTAAAACTATGTTACACTAATTGTGCACATTGTTAAAATATACAACAGTCAGTGCACATTGTAAAAATTTACTATAGTAATTGTGCACATTGTAAAAATATACAACAGTCAGTGTACATTGTACAAATATACTACAGTAATTGTGAACATTGTACAAATATACTACAGTAATTGTAAACAATTATTGTGAAAATATTTTACACTAATTGTGCACATTGTAAAAATATACTACAGTAATTGTGAACAAGGTATAAATATACTACACTAATTGTGCACATTGTAAAAATATACAACAGTCAGTGTACATTTTACAAATATACTGCAGTAATTGTGCACATTGTAAAAATATACTACAGTAATTGTGCACATTGTAAAAATATACAACAGTCAGTGCACATTGTAAAAATATATTACAGTAATTGTGCACATTGGACAAATATACTTCAGTAATTGTGCACAATTATTGTAAAACTATGTTACACTAATTGTGCACATTGTTAAAATATACAACAGTCAGTGCACATTGTAAAAATTTACTATAGTAATTGTGCACATTGTAAAAATATACTACAGTAATTGTGCACATTGTTAAAATATTTTACACTAATTGAGCACATTGTAAAAATGTACTACAGTAATTGTGCACATTGTAAAACTATACTACAATAATTGTGCACATTGTACAAATATACTACAGTAATTGTAAACAATTATTGTTAAAGTATTTTACACTAATTGTGCACATTGTAAAACTATACTACAGTAATTGTGCACATTGTAAAAATATACAACAGTCAGTGTACATTGTATAAATATACTACAGTAATTGTGAACATTGTACAAATATACTACAGTAATTGTAAACAATTATTTTAAAAATATTTTACACTAATTGTGCACATTGTAAAAATATACTACAGTAATTGTGCACATTGTAAAAATATACTACAGTAATTGTGCACATTGTAAAAATATACAACAGTCAGTGCACATTGTTAAAATATATTACAGTAATTGTGCACATTGGACAAATATACTTCAGTAATTGTGCATAATTATTGTAAAACTATGTTACACTAATTGTGCACATTGTTAAAATATACAACAGTCAGTGCACATTGTAAAAATTTACTATAGTAATTGTGCACATTGTAAAAATATACTACAGTAATTGTGCACATTGTTAAAATATTTTACACTAATTGAGCACATTGTAAAAATGTACTACAGTAATTGTGCACATTGTAAAACTATACTTCAATAATTGTGCACATTGTACAAATATACTACAGTAATTGTAAACAATTATTGTAAAAATATTTTACACTAATTGTGCACATTGTAAAAGTATACTACAGTAATTGTGCACATTGTAAAAATATACAACAGTCAGTGTACATTGTACAAATATACTACAGTAATTGTGAACATTGTACAAATATACTACAGTAATTGTAAACAATTATTGTAAAAATATTTTACACTAATTGTGCACATTGTAAAAATATACTACAGTAATTGTGCACATTGTAAAAATATATTACAGTAATTGTGCACATTGGACAAATATACTTCAGTAATTGTGCACAATTATTGTAAAACTATGTTACACTAATTGTGCACATTGTTAAAATATACAACAGTCAGTGCACATTGTAAAAATTTACTATAGTAATTGTGCACATTGTAAAAATATACTACAGTAATTGTGCACATTGTTAAAATTTTTTACACTAATTGAGCACATTGTAAAAATGTACTACAGTAATTGTGCACATTGTAAAACTATACTACAATAATTGTGCACATTGTACAAATATACTACAGTAATTGTAAACAATTATTGTTAAAGTATTTTACACTAATTGTGCACATTGTAAAACTATACTACAGTAATTGTGCACATTGTAAAAATATACAACAGTCAGTGTACATTGTACAAATATACTACAGTAATTGTGAACATTGTACAAATATACTACAGTAATTGTAAACAATTATTGTAAAAATATTTTACACTAATTGTGCACATTGTAAAAATATACTACAGTAATTGTGCACATTGTATAAATATACTACACTAATTGTGCACATTGTAAAAATATACAACAGTCAGTGTACATTTTACAAATAAACTACAGTAATTGTGCACATTGTATAAATATACTGCAGTAATTGTGCACATTGTAAAAATATACTACAGTAATTGTGCACATTGTAAAAATATACAACAGTCAGTGCACATTGTAAAAATATATTACAGTAATTGTGCACATTGGACAAATATACTTCAGTAATTGTGCACAATTATTGTAAAACTATTTTACACTAATTGTGCACATTGTTAAAATATACAACAGTCAGTGCATATTGTAAAAATTTACTATAGTAATTGTGCACATTGTAAAAATATATTACAGTAATTGTGCACATTGTTAAAATATTTTACACTAATTGAGCACATTGTAAAAATGTACTACAGTAATTGTGCACATTGTAAAACTATACTACAATAATTGTGCACATTGTAAAAATATACAACAGTCAGTGTACATTGTACAAATATACTACAGTAATTGTGAACATTGTACAAATATACTACAGTAATTGTAAACATTTATTGTGAAAATATTTTACACTAATTGTGCACTTTGTAAAAATATACTACAGTAATTGTGAACATTGTATAAATATACTACACTAATTGTGCACATTGTAAAAATATACAACAGTCAGTGTACATTTTACAAATATACTGCAGTAATTGTGCACATTGTAAAAATATACTACAGTAATTGTGCACATTGTAAAAATATACAACAGTCAGTGCACATTGTAAAAATATATTACAGTAATTGTGCACATTGGACAAATATACTTCAGTAATTGTGCACAATTATTGTAAAACTATTTTACACTAATTGTGCACATTGTTAAAATATACAACAGTCAGTGCACATTGTAAAAATTTACTATAGTAATTGTGCACATTGTAAAAATATACTACAGTAATTGTGCACATTGTTAAAATATTTTACACTAATTGAGCACATTGTAAAAATGTACTACAGTAATTGTGCACATTGTAAAACTATACTACAATAATTGTGCACATTGGACAAATATACTTCAGTAATTGTGCACAATTATTGTAAAACTATTTTACACTAATTGTGCACATTGTTAAAATATACAACAGTCAGTGCACATTGTAAAAATTTACTATAGTAATTGTGCACATTGTAAACATATACTACAGTGATTGTGCACATTGTATAAATATACTACAGTAATTGTGCACATTGTAAAAATATACAACAGTCAGTGCACATTGTAAAAATATACTACAGTGATTGTGCACATTGTAAAAATATACTACAGTAATTTGCACATTGTAAAAAATATACTACAGTAATTGTGCACATTGTGAAAGTATACTACAGTAATTGTGCACATTGTATAAATATACTACAGTAATTGTGCACATTGTAAAAATATGCAACGGTCAGTGTACGTTGTACAAATATACGACACTTATTGTGCACATTGTGAAAATATACAACAGTCAGTGCACATTATAAAAATATACTACAGTAATTGTGCACATTGTAAAAATATACTACAGTAATTGTGCACATTGTAAAAGTATACTACAGTAATTCTGCACATTGTAAAAATATACAACAGTCAGTGTACATTGTACAAATATACTACAGTAATTGTGCACATTGTATAAATATACTACAGTAATTGTAAACAATTATTGTAAAAATATTTTACACTAATTGTGCACATTGTAAAAATATGCTACAGTAATTGTGCACATTGTAAAAGTATACTACAGTAATTCTGCACATTGTAAAAATATACACCAGTCAGTTTACATTGTTAAAATATACTACAGTAATTGTGCTCATTGTAAACATATACTACAGTGATTGTGCACATTGTATAAATATACTACAGTAATTGTGCACATTGTAAAAATATACAACAGTCAGTGCACATTGTAAAAATATACTACAGTAATTGTGCACATTGTAAAAATATACTACAGTAATTTGCACATTGTAAAAATATACTACAGTAATTGTGCACATTGTAAAAGTATACTACAGTAATTGTGCACATTGTATAAATATACTACAGTAATTGTGCACATTGTAAAAATATGCAACGGTCAGTGTACGTTGTACAAATATACGACACTAATTGTGCACATTGTAAAAATATACAACAGTCAGTGCACATTATAAAAATATACTACAGTAATTGTGCACATTGTAAAAATATACAACAGTCAGTGTACATTGTACAAATATACTACAGTATTTGTGAACATTGTACAAATATACTACAGTAATTGTAAACAATTATTGTAAAAATATTTTACACTAATTGTGCACATTGTAAAAATATACTTCAGTAATTGTGCACATTGTATAAATATACTACACTAATTGTGCACATTGTAAAAATATACAACAGTCAGTGTACATTTTACAAATATACTACAGTAATTGTGCACATTGTAAAAATATACTGCAGTAATTGTGCACATTGTAAAAATATACTACAGTAATTGTGCACATTGTAAAAATATACAACGGTCAGTGCACATTGTAAAAATATATTACAGTAATTGTGCACATTGGACAAATATACTTCAGTAATTGTGCACAATTATTGTAAAACTATTTTACACTAATTGTGCACATTGTTAAAATATACAACAGTCAGTGCACATTGTAAAAATTTACTATAGTAATTGTGCACATTGTAAAAATATACTACAGTAATTGTGCACATTGTTAAAATATTTTACACTAATTGAGCACATTGTAAAAATGTACTACAGTAATTGTGCACATTGTAAAACTATACTTCAATAATTGTGCACATTGTACAAATATACTACAGTAATTGTAAATAATTATTGTACAAATATTTTACACTAATTGTGCACATTGTAAAACTATACTACAGTAATTGTGCACATTTTAAAAATATACAACAGTCAGTGTACATTGTACAAATATACTACAGTAATTGTGAACATTGTACAAATATACTACAGTAATTGTAAACAATTATTGTAAAAATATTTTACACTAATTGTGCACATTGTAAAAATATACTACAGTAATTGTGCACAGTGTATAAATATACTACACTAATTGTGCACATTGTAAAAATATACAACAGTCAGTGTACATTTTACAAATATACTACAGAAATTGTGCACATTGTAAAAATATACTGCAGTAATTGTGCACATTGTAAAAATATACTACAGTAATTGTGCACATTGTAAAAATATACAACAGTCAGTGCACATTGTAAAAATATATTACAGTAATTGTTTACATTGGACAAATATACTTCAGTAATTGTGCACAATTATTGTAAAACTATTTTACACTAATTGTGCACATTGTTAAAATATACAACAGTTAGTGCACATTGTAAAAATATACTACAGTAATTGTGCACATTGTAAAAATATACTACAGTCAGTGCACATTGTTAAAATATACTACAGTAATTGTGCCCATTGTAAACATATACTACAGTGATTGTGCACATTGTATAAATATACTACAGTAATTGTGCACATTGTAAAAATATACAACAGTCAGTGCACATTGTAAAAATATACTACAGTAATTGTGCACATTGTAAAAATATACTACAGTAATTTGCACATTGTATAAATATACTACACTAATTGTGCACATTGTAAAAATATACTACAGTAATTGTGCACATTGGACAAATATACTTCAGTAATTGTGCACAATTATTGTAAAACTATTTTACACTAATTGTGCACATTGTTAAAATATACAACAGTCAGTGCACATTGTAAAAATTTACTATAGTAATTGTGCACATTGTAAAAATATACTACAGTAATTGTGCACATTGTTAAAATATTTTACACTAATTGAGCACATTGTAAAAATGTACTACAGTAATTGTGCACATTGTAAAACTATACTACAATAATTGTGCACATTGTACAAATATACTACAGTAATTGTAAACAATTATTGTAAAAATATTTTACACTAATTGTGCACATTGTAAAACTATACTACAGTAATTGTGCACATTGTAAAAATATACAACAGTCAGTGTACATTGTACAAATATACTACAGTAATTGTGAACATTGTACAAATATACTACAGTAATTGTAAACAATTATTGTAAAAATATTTTACACTAATTGTGCACATTGTAAAAATATACTACAGTAATTGTGCACATTGTAAAAATATACTACAGTAATTGTGCACATTGTAAAAATATACAACAGTCAGTGCACATTGTAAAAATATATTACAGTAATTGTGCACATTGGACAAATATACTTCAGTAATTGTGCACAATTATTGTAAAACTATGTTACACTAATTGTGCACATTGTTAAAATATACAACAGTCAGTGCACATTGTAAAAATTTACTATAGTAATTGTGCACATTGTAAAAATATACAACAGTCAGTGTACATTGTACAAATATACTACAGTAATTGTGAACATTGTACAAATATACTACAGTAATTGTAAACAATTATTGTGAAAATATTTTACACTAATTGTGCACATTGTAAAAATATACTACAGTAATTGTGAACAAGGTATAAATATACTACACTAATTGTGCACATTGTAAAAATATACAACAGTCAGTGTACATTTTACAAATATACTGCAGTAATTGTGCACATTGTAAAAATATACTACAGTAATTGTGCACATTGTAAAAATATACAACAGTCAGTGCACATTGTAAAAATATATTACAGTAATTGTGCACATTGGACAAATATACTTCAGTAATTGTGCACAATTATTGTAAAACTATTTTACACTAATTGTGCACATTGTTAAAATATACAACAGTCAGTGCACATTGTAAAAATTTACTATAGTAATTGTGCACATTGTAAAAATATACTACAGTAATTGTGCACATTGTTAAAATATTTTACACTAATTGAGCACATTGTAAAAATGTACTACAGTAATTGTGCACATTGTAAAACTATACTTCAATAATTGTGCACATTGTACAAATATACTACAGTAATTGTAAACAATTATTGTAAAAATATTTTACACTAATTGTGCACATTGTAAAACTATACTACAGTAATTGTGCACATTGTAAAAATATACAACAGTCAGTGTACATTGTACAAATATACTACAGTAATTGTGAACATTGTACAAATATACTACAGTAATTGTAAACAATTATTGTAAAAATATTTTACACTAATTGTGCACATTGTAAAAATATACTACAGTAATTGTGCACATTGTAAAAATATACTACAGTAATTGTGCACATTGTAAAAATATACAACAGTCAGTGCACATTGTAAAAATATATTACAGTAATTGTGCACATTGGACAAATATACTTCAGTAATTGTGCACAATTATTGTAAAACTATGTTACACTAATTGTGCACATTGTTAAAATATACAACAGTCAGTGCACATTGTAAAAATTTACTATAGTAATTGTGCACATTGTAAAAATATACTACAGTAATTGTGCACATTGTTAAAATATTTTACACTAATTGAGCACATTGTAAAAATGTACTACAGTAATTGTGCACATTGTAAAACTATACTACAATAATTGTGCACATTGTACAAATATACTACAGTAATTGTAAACAATTATTGTTAAAGTATTTTACACTAATTGTGCACATTGTAAAACTATACTACAGTAATTGTGCACATTGTAAAAATATACAACAGTCAGTGTACATTGTACAAATATACTACAGTAATTGTGAACATTGTACAAATATACTACAGTAATTGTAAACAATTATTTTAAAAATATTTTACACTAATTGTGCACATTGTAAAAATATACTACAGTAATTGTGCACATTGTAAAAATATACTACAGTAATTGTGCACATTGTAAAAATATACAACAGTCAGTGCACATTGTAAAAATATATTACAGTAATTGTGCACATTGGACAAATATACTTCAGTAATTGTGCATAATTATTGTAAAACTATGTTACACTAATTGTGCACATTGTTAAAATATACAACAGTCAGTGCACATTGTAAAAATTTACTATAGTAATTGTGCACATTGTAAAAATATACTACAGTAATTGTGCACATTGTTAAAATATTTTACACTAATTGAGCACATTGTAAAAATGTACTACAGTAATTGTGCACATTGTAAAACTATACTTCAATAATTGTGCACATTGTACAAATATACTACAGTAATTGTAAACAATTATTGTAAAAATATTTTACACTAATTGTGCACATTGTAAAAGTATACTACAGTAATTGTGCACATTGTAAAAATATACAACAGTCAGTGTACATTGTACAAATATACTACAGTAATTGTGAACATTGTACAAATATACTACAGTAATTGTAAACAATTATTGTAAAAATATTTTACACTAATTGTGCACATTGTAAAAATATACTACAGTAATTGTGCACATTGTAAAAATATATTACAGTAATTGTGCACATTGGACAAATATACTTCAGTAATTGTGCACAATTATTGTAAAACTATGTTACACTAATTGTGCACATTGTTAAAATATACAACAGTCAGTGCACATTGTAAAAATGTACTATTGTAATTGTGCACATTGTAAAAATATACTACAGTAATTGTGCACATTGTTAAAATTTTTTACACTAATTGAGCACATTGTAAAAATGTACTACAGTAATTGTGCACATTGTAAAACTATACTACAATAATTGTGCACATTGTACAAATATACTACAGTAATTGTAAACAATTATTGTTAAAGTATTTTACACTAATTGTGCACATTGTAAAACTATACTACAGTAATTGTGCACATTGTAAAAATATACAACAGTCAGTGTACATTGTACAAATATACTACAGTAATTGTGAACATTGTACAAATATACTACAGTAATTGTAAACAATTATTGTAAAAATATTTTACACTAATTGTGCACATTGTAAAAATATACTACAGTAATTGTGCACATTGTATAAATATACTACACTAATTGTGCACATTGTAAAAATATACAACAGTCAGTGTACATTTTACAAATAAACTACAGTAATTGTGCACATTGTATAAATATACTGCAGTAATTGTGCACATTGTAAAAATATACTACAGTAATTGTGCACATTGTAAAAATATACAACAGTCAGTGCACATTGTAAAAATATATTACAGTAATTGTGCACATTGGACAAATATACTTCAGTAATTGTGCACAATTATTGTAAAACTATTTTACACTAATTGTGCACATTGTTAAAATATACAACAGTCAGTGCATATTGTAAAAATTTACTATAGTAATTGTGCACATTGTAAAAATATATTACAGTAATTGTGCACATTGTTAAAATATTTTACACTAATTGAGCACATTGTAAAAATGTACTACAGTAATTGTGCACATTGTAAAACTATACTACAATAATTGTGCACATTGTACAAATATACTACAGTAATTGTAAACAATTATTGTAAAAATATTTTACACTAATTGTGCACATTGTAAAACTATACTACAGTAATTGTGCACATTGTAAAAATATACAACAGTCAGTGTACATTGTACAAATATACTACAGTAATTGTGAACATTGTACAAATATACTACAGTAATTGTAAACAATTATTGTAAAAATATTTTACACTAATTGTGCACATTGTAAAAATATACTACAGTAATTGTGCACATTGTAAAAATATACTACAGTAATTGTGCACATTGTAAAAATATACAACAGTCAGTGCACATTGTAAAAATATATTACAGTAATTGTGCACATTGGACAAATATACTTCAGTAATTGTGCACAATTATTGTAAAACTATGTTACACTAATTGTGCACATTGTTAAAATATACAACAGTCAGTGCACATTGTAAAAATTTACTATAGTAATTGTGCACATTGTAAAAATATACTACAGTAATTGTGCACATTGTTAAGATATTTTACACTAATTGAGCACATTGTAAAAATGTACTACAGTAATTGTGCACATTGTAAAACTATACTACAATAATTGTGCACATTGTACAAATATACTACAGTAATTGTAAACAATTATTGTTAAAGTATTTTACACTAATTGTGCACATTGTAAAACTATACTACAGTAATTGTGCACATTGTAAAAATATACAACAGTCAGTGTACATTGTACAAATATACTACAATAATTGTGAACATTGTACAAATATACTACAGTAATTGTAAACAATTATTGTAAAAATATTTTACACTAATTGTGCACATTGTAAAAATATACTACAGTAATTGTGCACATTGTAAAAATATACTACAGTAATTGTGCACATTGTAAAAATATACAACAGTCAGTGCACATTGTAAAAATATATTACAGTAATTGTGCACATTGGACAAATATACTTCAGTAATTGTGCACAATTATTGTAAAACTATGTTACACTAATTGTGCACATTGTTAAAATATACAACAGTCAGTGCACATTGTAAAAATTTACTATAGTAATTGTGCACATTGTAAAAATATACAACAGTCAGTGTACATTGTACAAATATACTACAGTAATTGTGAACATTGTACAAATATACTACAGTAATTGTAAACAATTATTGTGAAAATATTTTACACTAATTGTGCACATTGTAAAAATATACTACAGTAATTGTGAACATGGTATAAATATACTACACTAATTGTGCACATTGTAAAAATATACAACAGTCAGTGTACATTTTACAAATATACTGCAGTAATTGTGCACATTGTTAAAATATACAACAGTCAGTGCACATTGTAAAAATTTACTATAGTAATTATGCACATTGTAAAAATATACTACAGTAATTGTGCACATTGTTAAAATATTTTACACTAATTGAGCACATTGTAAAAATGTACCACAGTAATTGTGCACATTATAAAACTATACTTCAATAATTGTGCACATTGTACAAATATACCACAGTAATTGTAAACAATTATTGTAAAAATATTTTACACTAATTGTGCACATTGTAAAACTATACTACAGTAATTGTGCACATTGTAAAAATATACAACAGTCAGTGTACATTGTACAAATATACTACAGTAATTGTGAACATTGTACAAATATACTACAGTAATTGTAAACAATTATTGTAAAAATATTTTACACTAATTGTGCACATTGTAAAAATATACTACAGTAATTGTGCACATTGTAAAAATATACTACAGTAATTGTGCACATTGTAAAAATATACAACAGTCAGTGCACATTGTAAAAATATATTACAGTAATTGTGCACATTGGACAAATATACTTCAGTAATTGTGCACAATTATTGTAAAACTATGTTACACTAATTGTGCACATTGTTAAAATATACAACAGTCAGTGCACATTGTAAAAATTTACTATAGTAATTGTGCACATTGTAAAAATATACTACAGTAATTGTGCACATTGTTAAAATATTTTACACTAATTGAGCACATTGTAAAAATGTACTACAGTAATTGTGCACATTGTAAAACTATACTACAATAATTGTGCACATTGTACAAATATACTACAGTAATTGTAAACAATTATTGTTAAAGTATTTTACACTAATTGTGCACATTGTAAAACTATACTACAGTAATTGTGCACATTGTAAAAATATACAACAGTCAGTGTACATTGTACAAATATACTACAGTAATTGTGAACATTGTACAAATATACTACAGTAATTGTAAACAATTATTGTAAAAATATTTTACACTAATTGTGCACATTGTAAAAATATACTACAGTAATTGTGCACATTGTATAAATATACTACACTAATTGTGCACATTGTAAAAATATACAACAGTCAGTGTACATTTTACAAAGAAACTACAGTAATTGTGCACATTGTATAAATATACTGCAGTAATTGTGCACATTGTAAAAATATACTACAGTAATTGTGCACATTGTAAAAATATACAACAGTCAGTGCACATTGTAAAAATATATTACAGTAATTGTGCACATTGGACAAATATACTTCAGTAATTTTGCACAATTATTGTAAAACAATTTTACACTAATTGTGCACATTGTTAAAATATACAACAGTCAGTGCACATTGTAAACATTTACTATAGTAATTGTGCACATTGTAAAAATATACTACAGTAATTGTGCACATTGTTAAAATATTTTACACTAATTGTGCACATTGTTAAAATATTTTACACTAATTGAGCACATTGTAAAAATGTACTACAGTAATTGTGAACATTGTAAAACTATACTACAATAATTGTGCACATTGTACAAATATACTACAGTAATTGTAAACAATTATTGTAAAAATATTTTACACTAATTGTGCACATTGTAAAACTATACTACAGTAATTGTGCACATTGTAAAAATATACAACAGTCAGTGTACATTGTACAAATATACTAGAGTAATTGTGAACATGGTACAAATATACTACAGTAATTGTAAACAATTATTGTAAAAATATTTTACACTAATTGTGCACATTGTAAAAATATACTACAGTAATTGTGCACATTGTATAAATATACTGCAGTAATTGTGCACATTGTAAAAATATATTACAGTAATTGTGCACATTGGACAAATATACTTCATTAATTGTGCCCAATTATTGTAAAACTATTTTACACTAATTGTGCACATTGTTAAAATATACAACAGTCAGTGCACATTGTAAAAATTTACTACAGTAATTGTGCACATTGTAAAAATATACTACAGTAGTTTGCATATTGTAAAAATATACTACAGTAATTGTGCACATTGTAAAAATATACTACAGTCAGTGCACATTGTTAAAATATACTACAGTAATTGTGCACATTGAAAACATATACTACAGTGATTGTGCACATTGTATAAATATACTACAGTAATTGTGCACATTGTAAAAATATATTACAGTAATTGTGCACATTGGACAAATATACTTCAGTAATTGTGCACAATTATTGTAAAACTATTTTACACTAATTGTGCACATTGTTAAAATATACAACAGTAGTTTGCATATTGTAAAAATATACTACAGTAATTGTGCACATTGTAAAAATATACTACAGTCAGTGCACATTGTTAAAATATACTACAGTAATTGTGCACATTGTAAACATATACTACAGTGATTGTGCACATTGTATAAATATACTACAGTAATTGTGCACATTGTAAAAATATACAACAGTCAGTGCACATTGTAAAAATATACTACAGTAATTGTGCACATTGTAAAAATATACTACAGTAATTTGCACATTGTAAAAATATACTACAGTAATTGTGCACATTGTAAAAGTATACTACAGTAATTGTGCACATTGTATAAATATACTACAGTAATTGTGCACATTGTAAAAATATGCAACGGTCAGTGTACGTTGTACAAATATACGACACTTATTGTGCACATTGTAAAAATATACAACAGTCAGTGCACATTATAAAAATATACTACAGTAATTGTGCACATTGTAAAAATATACTACAGTAATTGTGCACATTGTAAAAGTATACTACAGTAATTCTGCACATTGTAAAAATATACAACAGTCAGTGTACATTGTACAAATATACTACAGTAATTCTGCACATTGTATAAATATACTACAGTAATTGTAAACAATTATTGTAAAAATATTTTACACTAATTGTGCACATTGTAAAAATATGCTACAGTAATTGTGCACATTGTAAAAGTATACTACAGTAATTCTGCACATTGTAAAAATATACACCAGTCAGTGTACATTGTACAAATATACTACAGTATTTGTGAACATTGTACAAATATACTACAGTAATTGTAAACAATTATTGTAAAAATATTTTACACTAATTGTGCACATTGTAAAAATATACTTCAGTAATTGTGCACATTGTATAAATATACTACACTAATTGTGCACATTGTAAAAATATACTACAGTAATTGTGCACATTGGACAAATATACTTCAGTAATTGTGCACAATTATTGTAAAACTATTTTACACTAATTGTGCACATTGTTAAAATATACAACAGTCAGTGCACATTGTAAAAATTTACTATAGTAATTGTGCACATTGTAAAAATATACTACAGTAATTGTGCACATTGTTAAAATATTTTACACTAATTGAGCACATTGTAAAAATGTACTACAGTAATTGTGCACATTGTAAAACTATACTACAATAATTGTGCACATTGTACAAATATACTACAGTAATTGTAAACAATTATTGTAAAAATATTTTACACTAATTGTGCACATTGTAAAACTATACTACAGTAATTGTGCACATTGTAAAAATATACAACAGTCAGTGTACATTGTACAAATATACTACAGTAATTGTGAACATTGTACAAATATACTACAGTAATTGTAAACAATTATTGTAAAAATATTTTACACTAATTGTGCACATTGTAAAAATATACTACAGTAATTGTGCACATTGTAAAAATATACTACAGTAATTGTGCACATTGTAAAAATATACAACAGTCAGTGCACATTGTAAAAATATATTACAGTAATTGTGCACATTGGACAAATATACTTCAGAAAATTGTGCACAATTATTGTAAAACTATGTTACACTAATTGTGCACATTGTTAAAATATACAACAGTCAGTGCACATTGTAAAAATTTACTATAGTAATTGTGCACATTGTAAAAATATACAACAGTCAGTGTACATTGTACAAATATACTACAGTAATTGTGAACATTGTACAAATATACTACAGTAATTGTAAACAATTATTGTGAAAATATTTTACACTAATTGTGCACATTGTAAAAATATACTACAGTAATTGTGAACATGGTATAAATATACTACACTAATTGTGCACATTGTAAAAATATACAACAGTCAGTGTACATTTTACAAATATACTGCAGTAATTGTGCACATTGTAAAAATATACTACAGTAATTGTGCACATTGTAAAAATATACAACAGTCAGTGCACATTGTAAAAATATATTACAGTAATTGTGCACATTGGACAAATATACTTCAGTAATTGTGCACAATTATTGTAAAACTATTTTACACTAATTGTGCACATTGTTAAAATATACAACAGTCAGTGCACATTGTAAAACTATACTACAGTAATTGTGCACATTGTAAAAATATACAACAGTCAGTGTACATTGTACAAATATACTACAGTAATTGTGAACATTGTACAAATATACTACAGTAATTGTAAACAATTATTGTAAAAATATTTTACACTAATTGTGCACATTGTAAAAATATACTACAGTAATTGTGCACATTGTAAAAATATACTACAGTAATTGTGCACATTGTAAAAATATACAACAGTCAGTGCACATTGTAAAAATATATTACAGTAATTGTGCACATTGGACAAATATACTTCAGTAATTGTGCATAATTATTGTAAAACTATGTTACACTAATTGTGCACATTGTTAAAATATACAACAGTCAGTGCACATTGTAAAAATTTACTATAGTAATTGTGCACATTGTAAAAATATACTACAGTAATTGTGCACATTGTTAAAATATTTTACACTAATTGAGCACATTGTAAAAATGTACTACAGTAATTGTGCACATTGTAAAACTATACTTCAATAATTGTGCACATTGTAAACATATACTACAGTGATTGTGCACATTGTATAAATATACGACACTTATTGTGCACATTGTAAAAATATACAACAGTCAGTGCACATTATAAAAATATACTACAGTAATTCTGCACATTGTATAAATATACTACAGTAATTGTAAACAATTATTGTAAAAATATTTTACACTAATTGTGCACATTGTAAAAATATGCTACAGTAATTGTGCACATTGTAAAAGTATACTACAGTAATTCTGCACATTGTAAAAATATACACCAGTCAGTTTACATTGTTAAAATATACTACAGTAATTGTGCACATTGTAAACATATACTACAGTGATTGTGCACATTGTATAAATATACTACAGTAATTGTGCACATTGTAAAAATATACAACAGTCAGTGCACATTGTAAAAATATACTACAGTAATTGTGCACAATGTAAAAATATACTACAGTAATTTGCACATTGTAAAAATATACTACAGTAATTGTGCACATTGTAAAAGTATACTACAGTAATTGTGCACATTGTATAAATATACTACAGTAATTATGCACATTGTAAAAATATGCAACGGTCAGTGTACGTTGTACAAATATACGACACTAATTGTGCACATTGTAAAAATATACAACAGTCAGTGCACATTATAAAAATATACTACAGTAATTGAGCACATTGTAAAAATATACAACAGTCAGTGTACATTGTACAAATATACTACAGTATTTGTGAACATTGTACAAATATACTACAGTAATTGTAAACAATTATTGTAAAAATATTTTACACTAATTGTGCACATTGTAAAAATATACTACAGTAATTGTGCACATTGTAAAAATATACTACAGTAATTGTGCACATTGTATAAATATACTGCAGTAATTGTGCACATTGTAAAAATATACTACAGTAATTGTGCACATTGTAAAAATATATTACAGTAATTGTGCACATTGGACAAATATACTTCAGTAATTGTGCACAATTATTGTAAAACTATTTTACACTAATTGTGCACATTGTTAAAATATACAACAGTCAGTGCACATTGTAAAAATTTACTATAGTAATTGTGCACATTGTAAAAATATACTACAGTAATTGTGCACATTGTTAAAATATTTTACACTAATTGAGCACATTGTAAAAATGTACTACAGTAATTGTGCACATTGTAAAACTATACTACAATAATTGTGCACATTGTACAAATATACTACAGTAATTGTAAACAATTATTGTAAAAATATTTTACACTAATTGTGCACATTGTAAAACTATACTACAGTAATTGTGCACATTGTAAAAATATACAACAGTCAGTGTACATTGTACAAATATACTACAGTAATTGTGAACATTGTACAAATATACTACAGTAATTGTAAACAATTATTGTAAAAATATTTTACACTAATTGTGCACATTGTAAAAATATACTACAGTAATTGTGCACATTGTAAAAATATACTACAGTAATTGTGCACATTGTAAAAATATACAACAGTCAGTGCACATTGTAAAAATATATTACAGTAATTGTGCACATTGGACAAATATACTTCAGTAATTGTGCACAATTATTGTAAAACTATGTTACACTAATTGTGCACATTGTTAAAATATACAACAGTCAGTGCACATTGTAAAAATTTACTATAGTAATTGTGCACATTGTAAAAATATACAACAGTCAGTGTACATTGTACAAATATACTACAGTAATTGTGAACATTGTACAAATATACTACAGTAATTGTAAACAATTATTGTGAAAATATTTTACACTAATTGTGCACATTGTAAAAATATACTACAGTAATTGTGAACATGGTATAAATATACTACACTAATTGTGCACATTGTAAAAATATACAACAGTCAGTGTACATTTTACAAATATACTGCAGTAATTGTGCACATTGTAAAAATATACTACAGTAATTGTGCACATTGTAAAAATATACAATAGTCAGTGCACATTGTAAAAATATATTACAGTAATTGTGCACATTGGACAAATATACTTCAGTAATTGTGCACAATTATTGTAAAACTATTTTACACTAATTGTGCACATTGTTAAAATATACAACAGTCAGTGCACATTGTAAAAATTTACTATAGTAATTGTGCACATTGTAAAAATATACTACAGTAATTGTGCACATTGTTAAAATATTTTACACTAATTGAGCACATTGTAAAAATGTACTACAGTAATTGTGCACATTGTAAAACTATACTTCAATAATTGTGCACATTGTACAAATATACTACAGTAATTGTAAACAATTATTGTAAAAATATTTTACACTAATTGTGCACATTGTAAAACTATACTACAGTAATTGTGCACATTGTAAAAATATACAACAGTCAGTGTACATTGTACAAATATACTACAGTAATTGTGAACATTGTACAAATATACTACAGTAATTGTAAACAATTATTGTAAAAATATTTTACACTAATTGTGCACATTGTAAAAATATACTACAGTAATTGTGCACATTGTAAAAATATACAACAGTCAGTGTACATTGTACAAATATACTACAGTAATTGTGAACATTGTACAAATATACTACAGTAATTGTAAACAATTATTGTAAAAATATTTTACACTAATTGTGCACATTGTAAAAATATACTACAGTAATTGTGCACATTGTAAAAATCTACTACAGTAATTGTGCACATTGTAAAAATATACAACAGTCAGTGCACATTGTAAAAATATATTACAGTAATTGTGCACATTGAACAAATATACTTCAGTAATTTTGCACAATTATTGTAAAACTATTTTACACTAATTGTGCACATTGTTAAAATATACAACAGTCAGTGCACATTGTAAACATTTACTATAGTAATTGTGCACATTGTAAAAATATACTACAGTAATTGTGCACATTGTTAAAATATTTTACACTAATTGAGCACATTGTTAAAATATTTTACACTAATTGAGCACATTGTAAAAATGTACTACAGTAATTGTGCACATTGTAAAACTATACTACAATAATTGTGCACATTGTACAAATATACTACAGTAATTGTAAACAATTATTGTAAAAATATTTTACACTAATTGTGCACATTGTAAAACTATACTACAGTAATTGTGCACATTGTATAAATATACTACACTAATTGTGCACATTGTAAAAATATACAACAGTCAGTGTACATTTTACAAATAAACTACAGTAATTGTGCACATTGTATAAATATACTGCAGTAATTGTGCACATTGTAAAAATATACTAGAGTAATTGTGCACATTGTAAAAATATACAACAGTCAGTGCACATTGTAAAAATATATTACAGTAATTGTGCACATTGGACAAATATACTTCAGTAATTTTGCACAATTATTGTAAAACTATTTTACACTAATTGTGCACATTGTAAAAATATACAACAGTCAGTGCACATTGTAAAAATATACTACAGTAATTGTGCACATTGTTAAAATATTTTACACTAATTGAGCACATTGTTAAAATATTTTACACTAATTGAGCACATTGTAAAAATGTACTACAGTAATGCTGCACATTGTAAAACTATACTACAATAATTGTGCACATTGTACAAATATACTACAGTAATTGTAAACAATTATTGTAAAAATATTTTACACTAATTGTGCACATTGTAAAACTATACTACAGTAATTGTGCACATTGTAAAAATATACAACAGTCAGTGTACATTGTACAAATATACTAGAGTAATTGTGAACATTGTAAAAATATACAACAGTCAGTGTACATTGTACAAATATACTACAGTAATTGTGCACAATTATTGTAAAACTATGTTACACTAATTGTGCACATTGTTAAAATATACAACAGTCAGTGCACATTGTAAAAATTTACTATAGTAATTGTGCACATTGTAAAAATATACAACAGTCAGTGTACATTGTACAAATATACTACAGTAATTGTGAACATTGTACAAATATACTACAGTAATTGTAAACAATTATTGTGAAAATATTTTACACTAATTGTGCACATTGTAAAAATATACTACAGTAATTGTGAACATGGTATAAATATACTACACTAATTGTGCACATTGTAAAAATATACAACAGTCAGTGTACATTTTACAAATATACTGCAGTAATTGTGCACATTGTAAAAATATACTACAGTAATTGTGCACATTGTAAAAATATACAACAGTCAGTGCACATTGTAAAAATATATTACAGTAATTGTGCACATTGGACAAATATACTTCAGTAATTGTGCACAATTATTGTAAAACTATTTTACACTAATTGTGCACATTGTTAAAATATACAACAGTCAGTGCACATTGTAAAAATTTACTATAGTAATTGTGCACATTGTAAAAATATACTACAGTAATTGTGCACATTGTTAAAATATTTTACACTAATTGAGCACATTGTAAAAATGTACTACAGTAATTGTGCACATTGTAAAACTATACTTCAATAATTGTGCACATTGTACAAATATACTACAGTAATTGTAAACAATTATTGTAAAAATATTTTACACTAATTGTGCACATTGTAAAACTATACTACAGTAATTGTGCACATTGTAAAAATATACAACAGTCAGTGTACATTGTACAAATATACTACAGTAATTGTGAACATTGTACAAATATACTACAGTAATTGTAAACAATTATTGTAAAAATATTTTACACTAATTGTGCACATTGTAAAAATATACTACAGTAATTGTGCACATTGTAAAAATATACTACAGTAATTGTGCACATTGTAAAAATATACAACAGTCAGTGCACATTGTAAAAATATATTACAGTAATTGTGCACATTGGACAAATATACTTCAGTTATTGTGCATAATTATTGTAAAACTATGTTACACTAATTGTGCACATTGTTAAAATATACAACAGTCAGTGCACATTGTAAAAATATACTACAGTAATTGTGCACATTGTTAAAATATACTACAGTAATTGTATACATTGTTAAAATATTTTACACTAATTGAGCACATTGTAAAAATGTACTACAGTAATTGTGCACATTGTAAAACTATACTTCAATAATTGTGCACATTGTACAAATATACTACAGTAATTGTAAACAATTATTGTAAAAATATTTTACACTAATTGTGCACATTGTAAAAGTATACTACAGTAATTGTGCACATTGTAAAAATATACAACAGTCAGTGTACATTGTACAAATATACTACAGTAATTGTGAACATTGTACAAATATACTACAGTAATTGTAAACAATTATTGTAAAAATATTTTACACTAATTGTGCACATTGTAAAAATATACTACAGTAATTGTGCACATTGTAAAAATATATTACAGTAATTGTGCACATTGGACAAATATACTTCAGTAATTGTGCACAATTATTGTAAAACTATGTTACACTAATTGTGCACATTGTTAAAATATACAACAGTCAGTGCACATTGTAAAAATTTACTATAGTAATTGTGCACATTGTAAAAATATACTACAGTAATTGTGCACATTGTTAAAATTTTTTACACTAATTGAGCACATTGTAAAAATGTACTACAGTAATTGTGCACATTGTAAAACTATACTACAATAATTGTGCACATTGTACAAATATACTACAGTAATTGTAAACAATTATTGTTAAAGTATTTTACACTAATTGTGCACATTGTAAAACTATACTACAGTAATTGTGCACATTGTAAAAATATACAACAGTCAGTGTACATTGTACAAATATACTACAGTAATTGTGAACATTGTACAAATATACTACAGTAATTGTAAACAATTATTGTAAAAATATTTTACACTAATTGTGCACATTGTACAAATATACTACAGTAATTGTGCACATTGTATAAATATACTACACTAATTGTGCACATTGTAAAAATATACAACAGTCAGTGTACATTTTACAAATAAACTACAGTAATTGTGCACATTGTATAAATATACTGCAGTAATTGTGCACATTGTAAAAATATACTACAGTAATTGTGCACATTGTAAAAATATACAACAGTCAGTGCACATTGTAAAAATATATTACAGTAATTGTGCACATTGGACAAATATACTTCAGTAATTTTGCACAATTATTGTAAAACTATTTTACACTAATTGTGCACATTGTTAAAATATACAACAGTCAGTGCACATTGTAAACATTTACTATAGTAATTGTGCACATTGTAAAAATATACTACAGTAATTGTGCACATTGTTAAAATATTTTACACTAATTGAGCACATTGTTAAAATATTTTACACTAATTGAGCACATTGTAAAAATGTACTACAGTAATTGTGCACATTGTAAAACTATACTACAATAATTGTGCACATTGTACAAATATACTACAGTAATTGTAAACAATTATTGTAAAAATATTTTACACTAATTGTGCACATTGTAAAACTATACTACAGTAATTGTGCACATTGTAAAAATATACAACAGTCAGTGTACTTTGTACAAATATACTAGAGTAATTGTGACCATTGTACAAATATACTACAGTAATTGTAAACAATTATTGTAAAAATATTTTACACTAATTGTGCACATTGTAAAAATATACTACAGTAATTGTGCACATTGTATAAATATACTGCAGTAATTGTGCACATTGTAAAAATATACTACAGTAATTGTGCACATTGTAAAAATATACAACAGTCAGTGCACATTGTAAAAATATATTACAGTAATTGTGCACATTGGACAAATATACTTCATTAATTGTGCACAATTATTGTAAAACTATTTTACACTAATTGTGCACATTGTTAAAATATACAACAGTCAGTGCACATTGTAAAAATTTACTATAGTAATTGTGCACATTGTAAAAATATACTACAGTAGTTTGCATATTGTAAAAATATACTACAGTAATTGTGCACATTGTAAAAATATACTACAGTCAGTGCACATTGTTAAAATATACTACAGTAATTGTGCACATTGAAAACATATACTACAGTGATTGTGCACATTGTATAAATATACTACAGTAATTGTGCACATTGTAAAAATATATTACAGTAATTGTGCACATTGGACAAATATACTTCAGTAATTGTGCACAATTATTGTAAAACTATTTTACACTAATTGTGCACATTGTTAAAATATACAACAGTAGTTTGCATATTGTAAAAATATACTACAGTAATTGTGCACATTGTAAAAATATACTACAGTCAGTGCACATTGTTAAAATATACTACAGTAATTGTGCACATTGTAAAAATATATTACAGTAATTGTGCACATTGGACAAATATAATTCAGTAATTGTGCACAATTATTGTAAAACTATTTTACACTAATTGTGCACATTGTTAAAATATACAACAGTAGTTTGCATATTGTAAAAATATACTACAATAATTGTGCACATTGTAAAAATATACTACAGTCAGTGCACATTGTTAAAATATACTACAGTAATTGTGCACATTGTAAACATATACTACAGTGATTGTGCACATTGTATAAATATACGACACTTATTGTGCACATTGTAAAAATATACAACAGTCAGTGCACATTATAAAAATATACTACAGTAATTGTGCACATTGTAAAAATATACTACAGTAATTGTGCACATTGTAAAAGTATACTACAGTAATTCTGCACATTGTAAAAATATACAACAGTCAGTGTACATTGTACAAATATACTACAGTAATTCTGCACATTGTATAAATATACTACAGTAATTGTAAACAATTATTGTAAAAATATTTTACACTAATTGTGCACATTGTAAAAATATGCTACAGTAATTGTGCACATTGTAAAAGTATACTACAGTAATTCTGCACATTGTAAAAATATACACCAGTCAGTTTACATTGTTAAAATATACTACAGTAATTGTGCACATTGTAAACATATACTACAGTGATTGTGCACATTGTATAAATATACTACAGTAATTGTGCACATTGTAAAAATATACAACAGTCAGTGCACATTGTAAAAATATACTACAGTAATTGTGCACAATGTAAAAATATACTACAGTAATTTGCACATTGTAAAAATATACTACAGTAATTGTGCACATTGTAAAAGTATACTACAGTAATTGTGCACATTGTATAAATATACTACAGTAATTATGCACATTGTAAAAATATGCAACGGTCAGTGTACGTTGTACAAATATACGACACTAATTGTGCACATTGTAAAAATATACAACAGTCAGTGCACATTATAAAAATATACTACAGTAATTGTGCACATTGTAAAAATATACAACAGTCAGTGTACATTGTACAAATATACTACAGTATTTGTGAACATTGTACAAATATACTACAGTAATTGTAAACAATTATTGTAAAAATATTTTACACTAATTGTGCACATTGTAAAAATATACTACAGTAATTGTGCACATTGTAAAAATATACTACAGTAATTGTGCACATTGTATAAATATACTGCAGTAATTGTGCACATTGTAAAAATATACTACAGTAATTGTGCACATTGTAAAAATATATTACAGTAATTGTGCACATTGGACAAATATACTTCAGTAATTGTGCACAATTATTGTAAAACTATTTTACACTAATTGTGCACATTGTTAAAATATACAACAGTCAGTGCACATTGTAAAAATTTACTATAGTAATTGTGCACATTGTAAAAATATACTACAGTAATTGTGCACATTGTTAAAATATTTTACACTAATTGAGCACATTGTAAAAATGTACTACAGTAATTGTGCACATTGTAAAACTATACTACAATAATTGTGCACATTGTACAAATATACTACAGTAATTGTAAACAATTATTGTAAAAATATTTTACACTAATTGTGCACATTGTAAAACTATACTACAGTAATTGTGCACATTGTAAAAATATACAACAGTCAGTGTACATTGTACAAATATACTACAGTAATTGTGAACATTGTACAAATATACTACAGTAATTGTAAACAATTATTGTAAAAATATTTTACACTAATTGTGCACATTGTAAAAATATACTACAGTAATTGTGCACATTGTAAAAATATACTACAGTAATTGTGCACATTGTAAAAATATACAACAGTCAGTGCACATTGTAAAAATATATTACAGTAATTGTGCACATTGGACAAATATACTTCAGTAATTGTGCACAATTATTGTAAAACTATGTTACACTAATTGTGCACATTGTTAAAATATACAACAGTCAGTGCACATTGTAAAAATTTACTATAGTAATTGTGCACATTGTAAAAATATACAACAGTCAGTGTACATTGTACAAATATACTACAGTAATTGTGAACATTGTACAAATATACTACAGTAATTGTAAACAATTATTGTGAAAATATTTTACACTAATTGTGCACATTGTAAAAATATACTACAGTAATTGTGAACATGGTATAAATATACTACACTAATTGTGCACATTGTAAAAATATACAACAGTCAGTGTACATTTTACAAATATACTGCAGTAATTGTGCACATTGTAAAAATATACTACAGTAATTGTGCACATTGTAAAAATATACAATAGTCAGTGCACATTGTAAAAATATATTACAGTAATTGTGCACATTGGACAAATATACTTCAGTAATTGTGCACAATTATTGTAAAACTATTTTACACTAATTGTGCACATTGTTAAAATATACAACAGTCAGTGCACATTGTAAAAATTTACTATAGTAATTGTGCACATTGTAAAAATATACTACAGTAATTGTGCACATTGTTAAAATATTTTACACTAATTGAGCACATTGTAAAAATGTACTACAGTAATTGTGCACATTGTAAAACTATACTTCAATAATTGTGCACATTGTACAAATATACTACAGTAATTGTAAACAATTATTGTAAAAATATTTTACACTAATTGTGCACATTGTAAAACTATACTACAGTAATTGTGCACATTGTAAAAATATACAACAGTCAGTGTACATTGTACAAATATACTACAGTAATTGTGAACATTGTACAAATATACTACAGTAATTGTAAACAATTATTGTAAAAATATTTTACACTAATTGTGCACATTGTAAAAATATACTACAGTAATTGTGCACATTGTAAAAATATACAACAGTCAGTGTACATTGTACAAATATACTACAGTAATTGTGAACATTGTACAAATATACTACAGTAATTGTAAACAATTATTGTAAAAATATTTTACACTAATTGTGCACATTGTAAAAATATACTACAGTAATTGTGCACATTGTAAAAATCTACTACAGTAATTGTGCACATTGTAAAAATATACAACAGTCAGTGCACATTGTAAAAATATATTACAGTAATTGTGCACATTGAACAAATATACTTCAGTAATTTTGCACAATTATTGTAAAACTATTTTACACTAATTGTGCACATTGTTAAAATATACAACAGTCAGTGCACATTGTAAACATTTACTATAGTAATTGTGCACATTGTAAAAATATACTACAGTAATTGTGCACATTGTTAAAATATTTTACACTAATTGAGCACATTGTTAAAATATTTTACACTAATTGAGCACATTGTAAAAATGTACTACAGTAATTGTGCACATTGTAAAACTATACTACAATAATTGTGCACATTGTACAAATATACTACAGTAATTGTAAACAATTATTGTAAAAATATTTTACACTAATTGTGCACATTGTAAAACTATACTACAGTAATTGTGCACATTGTATAAATATACTACACTAATTGTGCACATTGTAAAAATATACAACAGTCAGTGTACATTTTACAAATAAACTACAGTAATTGTGCACATTGTATAAATATACTGCAGTAATTGTGCACATTGTAAAAATATACTACAGTAATTGTGCACATTGTAAAAATATACAACAGTCAGTGCACATTGTAAAAATATATTACAGTAATTGTGCACATTGGACAAATATACTTCAGTAATTTTGCACAATTATTGTAAAACTATTTTACACTAATTGTGCACATTGTAAAAATATACAACAGTCAGTGCACATTGTAAAAATATACTACAGTAATTGTGCACATTGTTAAAATATTTTACACTAATTGAGCACATTGTTAAAATATTTTACACTAATTGAGCACATTGTAAAAATGTACTACAGTAATGCTGCACATTGTAAAACTATACTACAATAATTGTGCACATTGTACAAATATACTACAGTAATTGTAAACAATTATTGTAAAAATATTTTACACTAATTGTGCACATTGTAAAACTATACTACAGTAATTGTGCACATTGTAAAAATATACAACAGTCAGTGTACATTGTACAAATATACTAGAGTAATTGTGAACATTGTACAAATATACTACAGTAATTGTAAACAATTATTGTAAAAATATTTTACACTAATTGTGCACATTGTAAAAATATACTACAGTAATTGTGCACATTGTATAAATATACTGCAGTAATTGTGCACATTGTAAAAATATACTACAGTAATTGTGCACATTGGACAAATATACTTCATTAATTGTGCACAATTATTGTAAAACTATTTTACACTAATTGTGCACATTGTTAAAATATACAACAGTCAGTGCACATTGTAAAAATTTACTATAGTAATTGTGCACATTGGACAAATATACTTCATTAATTGTGCACAATTATTGTAAAACTATTTTACACTAATTGTGCACATTGTTAAAATATACAACAGTCAGTGCACATTGTAAAAATTTACTATAGTAATTGTGCACATTGTAAAAATATACTACAGTAGTTTGCATATTGTAAAAATATACTACAGTAATTGTGCACATTGTAAAAATATACTACAGTCAGTGCACATTGTTAAAATATACTACAGTAATTGTGCACATTGAAAACATATACTACAGTGATTGTGCACATTGTATAAATATACTACAGTAATTGTGCACATTGTAAAAATATATTACAGTAATTGTGCACATTGGACAAATATACTTCAGTAATTGTGCACAATTATTGTAAAACTATTTTACACTAATTGTGCACATTGTTAAAATATACAACAGTAGTTTGCATATTGTAAAAATATACTACAGTAATTGTGCACATTGTAAAAATATACTACAGTCAGTGCACATTGTTAAAATATACTACAGTAATTGTGCACATTGTAAACATATACTACAGTGATTGTGCACATTGTATAAATATACTACAGTAATTGTGCACATTGTAAAAATATACTACAGTAATTTGCACATTGTAAAAATATACTACAGTAATTGTGCACATTGTAAAAGTATACTACAGTAATTGTGCACATTGTATAAATATACTACAGTAATTGTGCACATTGTAAAAATATGCAACGGTCAGTGTACGTTGTACAAATATACGACACTTATTGTGCACATTGTAAAAATATACAACAGTCAGTGCACATTATAAAAATATACTACAGTAATTGTGCACATTGTAAAAATATACTACAGTAATTGTGCACATTGTAAAAGTATACTACAGTAATTCTGCACATTGTAAAAATATACAACAGTCAGTGTACATTGTACAAATATACTACAGTAATTCTGCACATTGTATAAATATACTACAGTAATTGTAAACAATTATTGTAAAAATATTTTACACTAATTGTGCACATTGTAAAAATATGCTACAGTAATTGTGCACATTGTAAAAGTATACTACAGTAATTCTGCACATTGTAAAAATATACACCAGTCAGTTTACATTGTTAAAATATACTACAGTAATTGTGCACATTGTAAACATATACTACAGTGATTGTGCACATTGTATAAATATACTACAGTAATTGTGCACATTGTAAAAATATACAACAGTCAGTGCACATTGTAAAAATATACTACAGTAATTGTGCACATTGTAAAAATATACTACAGTAATTTGCACATTGTAAAAATATACTACAGTAAGTGTGCACATTGTTAAAATATTTTACACTAATTGAGCACATTGTAAAAATGTACTACAGTAATTGTGCACATTGTAAAACTATACTACAATAATTGTGCACAATGTACAAATATACTACAGTAATTGTAAACAATTATTGTAAAAATATTTTACACTAATTGTGCACATTGTAAAACTATACTACAGTAATTGTGCACATTGTAAAAATATACAACAGTCAGTGTACATTGTACAAATATACTACAGTAATTGTGAACATTGTACAAATATACTACAGTAATTGTAAACAATTATTGTAAAAATATTTTACACTAATTGTGCACATTGTAAAAATATACTACAGTAATTGTGCACATTGTAAAAATATACTACAGTAATTGTGCACATTGTAAAAATATACAACAGTCAGTGCACATTGTAAAAATATATTACAGTAATTGTGCACATTGGACAAATATACTTCAGTAATTGTGCACAATTATTGTAAAACTATGTTACACTAATTGTGCACATTGTTAAAATATACAACAGTCAGTGCACATTGTAAAAATTTACTATAGTAATTGTGCACATTGTAAAAATATACAACAGTCAGTGTACATTGTACAAATATACTACAGTAATTGTGAACATTGTACAAATATACTACAGTAATTGTAAACAATTATTGTGAAAATATTTTACACTAATTGTGCACATTGTAAAAATATACTACAGTAATTGTGAACATGGTATAAATATACTACACTAATTGTGCACATTGTAAAAATATACAACAGTCAGTGTACATTTTACAAATATACTGCAGTAATTGTGCACATTGTAAAAATATACTACAGTAATTGTGCACATTGTAAAAATATACAACAGTCAGTGCACATTGTAAAAATATATTACAGTAATTGTGCACATTGGACAAATATACTTCAGTAATTGTGCACAATTATTGTAAAACTATTTTACACTAATTGTGCACATTGTTAAAATATACAACAGTCAGTGCACATTGTAAAAATTTACTATAGTAATTGTGCACATTGTAAAAATATACTACAGTAATTGTGCACATTGTTAAAATATTTTACACTAATTGAGCACATTGTAAAAATGTACTACAGTAATTGTGCACATTGTAAAACTATACTTCAATAATTGTGCACATTGTACAAATATACTACAGTAATTGTAAACAATTATTGTAAAAATATTTTACACTAATTGTGCACATTGTAAAACTATACTACAGTAATTGTGCACATTGTAAAAATATACAACAGTCAGTGTACATTGTACAAATATACTACAGTAATTGTGAACATTGTACAAATATACTACAGTAATTGTAAACAATTATTGTAAAAATATTTTACACTAATTGTGCACATTGTAAAAATATACTACAGTAATTGTGCACATTGTAAAAATATACTACAGTAATTGTGCACATTGTAAAAATATACAACAGTCAGTGCACATTGTAAAAATATATTACAGTAATTGTGCACATTGGACAAATATACTTCAGTAATTGTGCATAATTATTGTAAAACTATGTTACACTAATTGTGCACATTGTTAAAATATACAACAGTCAGTGCACATTGTAAAAATTTACTATAGTAATTGTGCACATTGTAAAAATATACTACAGTAATTGTGCACATTGTTAAAATATTTTACACTAATTGAGCACATTGTAAAAATGTACTACAGTAATTGTGCACATTGTAAAACTATACTTCAATAATTGTGCACATTGTAAACATATACTACAGTGATTGTGCACATTGTATAAATATACGACACTTATTGTGCACATTGTAAAAATATACAACAGTCAGTGCACATTATAAAAATATACTACAGTAATTCTGCACATTGTATAAATATACTACAGTAATTGTAAACAATTATTGTAAAAATATTTTACACTAATTGTGCACATTGTAAAAATATGCTACAGTAATTGTGCACATTGTAAAAGTATACTACAGTAATTCTGCACATTGTAAAAATATACACCAGTCAGTTTACATTGTTAAAATATACTACAGTAATTGTGCACATTGTAAACATATACTACAGTGATTGTGCACATTGTATAAATATACTACAGTAATTGTGCACATTGTAAAAATATACAACAGTCAGTGCACATTGTAAAAATATACTACAGTAATTGTGCACAATGTAAAAATATACTACAGTAATTTGCACATTGTAAAAATATACTACAGTAATTGTGCACATTGTAAAAGTATACTACAGTAATTGTGCACATTGTATAAATATACTACAGTAATTATGCACATTGTAAAAATATGCAACGGTCAGTGTACGTTGTACAAATATACGACACTAATTGTGCACATTGTAAAAATATACAACAGTCAGTGCACATTATAAAAATATACTACAGTAATTGAGCACATTGTAAAAATATACAACAGTCAGTGTACATTGTACAAATATACTACAGTATTTGTGAACATTGTACAAATATACTACAGTAATTGTAAACAATTATTGTAAAAATATTTTACACTAATTGTGCACATTGTAAAAATATACTACAGTAATTGTGCACATTGTAAAAATATACTACAGTAATTGTGCACATTGTATAAATATACTGCAGTAATTGTGCACATTGTAAAAATATACTACAGTAATTGTGCACATTGTAAAAATATATTACAGTAATTGTGCACATTGGACAAATATACTTCAGTAATTGTGCACAATTATTGTAAAACTATTTTACACTAATTGTGCACATTGTTAAAATATACAACAGTCAGTGCACATTGTAAAAATTTACTATAGTAATTGTGCACATTGTAAAAATATACTACAGTAATTGTGCACATTGTTAAAATATTTTACACTAATTGAGCACATTGTAAAAATGTACTACAGTAATTGTGCACATTGTAAAACTATACTACAATAATTGTGCACATTGTACAAATATACTACAGTAATTGTAAACAATTATTGTAAAAATATTTTACACTAATTGTGCACATTGTAAAACTATACTACAGTAATTGTGCACATTGTAAAAATATACAACAGTCAGTGTACATTGTACAAATATACTACAGTAATTGTGAACATTGTACAAATATACTACAGTAATTGTAAACAATTATTGTAAAAATATTTTACACTAATTGTGCACATTGTAAAAATATACTACAGTAATTGTGCACATTGTAAAAATATACTACAGTAATTGTGCACATTGTAAAAATATACAACAGTCAGTGCACATTGTAAAAATATATTACAGTAATTGTGCACATTGGACAAATATACTTCAGTAATTGTGCACAATTATTGTAAAACTATGTTACACTAATTGTGCACATTGTTAAAATATACAACAGTCAGTGCACATTGTAAAAATTTACTATAGTAATTGTGCACATTGTAAAAATATACAACAGTCAGTGTACATTGTACAAATATACTACAGTAATTGTGAACATTGTACAAATATACTACAGTAATTGTAAACAATTATTGTGAAAATATTTTACACTAATTGTGCACATTGTAAAAATATACTACAGTAATTGTGAACATGGTATAAATATACTACACTAATTGTGCACATTGTAAAAATATACAACAGTCAGTGTACATTTTACAAATATACTGCAGTAATTGTGCACATTGTAAAAATATACTACAGTAATTGTGCACATTGTAAAAATATACAATAGTCAGTGCACATTGTAAAAATATATTACAGTAATTGTGCACATTGGACAAATATACTTCAGTAATTGTGCACAATTATTGTAAAACTATTTTACACTAATTGTGCACATTGTTAAAATATACAACAGTCAGTGCACATTGTAAAAATTTACTATAGTAATTGTGCACATTGTAAAAATATACTACAGTAATTGTGCACATTGTTAAAATATTTTACACTAATTGAGCACATTGTAAAAATGTACTACAGTAATTGTGCACATTGTAAAACTATACTTCAATAATTGTGCACATTGTACAAATATACTACAGTAATTGTAAACAATTATTGTAAAAATATTTTACACTAATTGTGCACATTGTAAAACTATACTACAGTAATTGTGCACATTGTAAAAATATACAACAGTCAGTGTACATTGTACAAATATACTACAGTAATTGTGAACATTGTACAAATATACTACAGTAATTGTAAACAATTATTGTAAAAATATTTTACACTAATTGTGCACATTGTAAAAATATACTACAGTAATTGTGCACATTGTAAAAATATACAACAGTCAGTGTACATTGTACAAATATACTACAGTAATTGTGAACATTGTACAAATATACTACAGTAATTGTAAACAATTATTGTAAAAATATTTTACACTAATTGTGCACATTGTAAAAATATACTACAGTAATTGTGCACATTGTAAAAATCTACTACAGTAATTGTGCACATTGTAAAAATATACAACAGTCAGTGCACATTGTAAAAATATATTACAGTAATTGTGCACATTGAACAAATATACTTCAGTAATTTTGCACAATTATTGTAAAACTATTTTACACTAATTGTGCACATTGTTAAAATATACAACAGTCAGTGCACATTGTAAACATTTACTATAGTAATTGTGCACATTGTAAAAATATACTACAGTAATTGTGCACATTGTTAAAATATTTTACACTAATTGAGCACATTGTTAAAATATTTTACACTAATTGAGCACATTGTAAAAATGTACTACAGTAATTGTGCACATTGTAAAACTATACTACAATAATTGTGCACATTGTACAAATATACTACAGTAATTGTAAACAATTATTGTAAAAATATTTTACACTAATTGTGCACATTGTAAAACTATACTACAGTAATTGTGCACATTGTATAAATATACTACACTAATTGTGCACATTGTAAAAATATACAACAGTCAGTGTACATTTTACAAATAAACTACAGTAATTGTGCACATTGTATAAATATACTGCAGTAATTGTGCACATTGTAAAAATATACTACAGTAATTGTGCACATTGTAAAAATATACAACAGTCAGTGCACATTGTAAAAATATATTACAGTAATTGTGCACATTGGACAAATATACTTCAGTAATTTTGCACAATTATTGTAAAACTATTTTACACTAATTGTGCACATTGTAAAAATATACAACAGTCAGTGCACATTGTAAAAATATACTACAGTAATTGTGCACATTGTTAAAATATTTTACACTAATTGAGCACATTGTTAAAATATTTTACACTAATTGAGCACATTGTAAAAATGTACTACAGTAATGCTGCACATTGTAAAACTATACTACAATAATTGTGCACATTGTACAAATATACTACAGTAATTGTAAACAATTATTGTAAAAATATTTTACACTAATTGTGCACATTGTAAAACTATACTACAGTAATTGTGCACATTGTAAAAATATACAACAGTCAGTGTACATTGTACAAATATACTAGAGTAATTGTGAACATTGTACAAATATACTACAGTAATTGTAAACAATTATTGTAAAAATATTTTACACTAATTGTGCACATTGTAAAAATATACTACAGTAATTGTGCACATTGTATAAATATACTGCAGTAATTGTGCACATTGTAAAAATATACTACAGTAATTGTGCACATTGGACAAATATACTTCATTAATTGTGCACAATTATTGTAAAACTATTTTACACTAATTGTGCACATTGTTAAAATATACAACAGTCAGTGCACATTGTAAAAATTTACTATAGTAATTGTGCACATTGGACAAATATACTTCATTAATTGTGCACAATTATTGTAAAACTATTTTACACTAATTGTGCACATTGTTAAAATATACAACAGTCAGTGCACATTGTAAAAATTTACTATAGTAATTGTGCACATTGTAAAAATATACTACAGTGATTGTGCACATTGTATAAATATACTACAGTAATTGTGCACATTGTAAAAATATATTACAGTAATTGTGCACATTGGACAAATATACTTCAGTAATTGTGCACAATTATTGTAAAACTATTTTACACTAATTGTGCACATTGTTAAAATATACAACAGTAGTTTGCATATTGTAAAAATATACTACAGTAATTGTGCACATTGTAAAAATATACAACAGTCAGTGCACATTGTAAAAATATACTACAGTAATTGTGCACAATGTAAAAATATACTACAGTAATTTGCACATTGTAAAAATATACTACAGTAATTGTGCACATTGTAAAAGTATACTACAGTAATTGTGCACATTGTATAAATATACTACAGTAATTATGCACATTGTAAAAATATGCAACGGTCAGTGTACGTTGTACAAATATACGACACTAATTGTGCACATTGTAAAAATATACAACAGTCAGTGCACATTATAAAAATATACTACAGTAATTGTGCACATTGTAAAAATATACAACAGTCAGTGTACATTGTA
The DNA here is from genome assembly GCF_029499605.1 of Hyla sarda. Classification (NCBI taxonomy): domain Eukaryota; kingdom Metazoa; phylum Chordata; class Amphibia; order Anura; family Hylidae; genus Hyla; species Hyla sarda. Next base: position 2,726,703 of record NC_079196.1, on the reverse strand, counting down.
CAAATATACTACAGTATTTGTGAACATTGTACAAATATACTACAGTAATTGTAAACAATTATTGTAAAAATATTTTACACTAATTGTGCACATTGTAAAAATATACTACAGTAATTGTGCACATTGTAAAAATATACTACAGTAATTGTGCACATTGTATAAATATACTGCAGTAATTGTGCACATTGTAAAAATATACTACAGTAATTGTGCACATTGTAAAAATATATTACAGTAATTGTGCACATTGGACAAATATACTTCAGTAATTGTGCACAATTATTGTAAAACTATTTTACACTAATTGTGCACATTGTTAAAATATACAACAGTCAGTGCACATTGTAAAAATTTACTATAGTAATTGTGCACATTGTAAAAATATACTACAGTAATTGTGCACATTGTTAAAATATTTTACACTAATTGAGCACATTGTAAAAATGTACTACAGTAATTGTGCACATTGTAAAACTATACTACAATAATTGTGCACATTGTACAAATATACTACAGTAATTGTAAACAATTATTGTAAAAATATTTTACACTAATTGTGCACATTGTAAAACTATACTACAGTAATTGTGCACATTGTAAAAATATACAACAGTCAGTGTACATTGTACAAATATACTACAGTAATTGTGAACATTGTACAAATATACTACAGTAATTGTAAACAATTATTGTAAAAATATTTTACACTAATTGTGCACATTGTAAAAATATACTACAGTAATTGTGCACATTGTAAAAATATACTACAGTAATTGTGCACATTGTAAAAATATACAACAGTCAGTGCACATTGTAAAAATATATTACAGTAATTGTGCACATTGGACAAATATACTTCAGTAATTGTGCACAATTATTGTAAAACTATGTTACACTAATTGTGCACATTGTTAAAATATACAACAGTCAGTGCACATTGTAAAAATTTACTATAGTAATTGTGCACATTGTAAAAATATACAACAGTCAGTGTACATTGTACAAATATACTACAGTAATTGTGAACATTGTACAAATATACTACAGTAATTGTAAACAATTATTGTGAAAATATTTTACACTAATTGTGCACATTGTAAAAATATACTACAGTAATTGTGAACATGGTATAAATATACTACACTAATTGTGCACATTGTAAAAATATACAACAGTCAGTGTACATTTTACAAATATACTGCAGTAATTGTGCACATTGTAAAAATATACTACAGTAATTGTGCACATTGTAAAAATATACAATAGTCAGTGCACATTGTAAAAATATATTACAGTAATTGTGCACATTGGACAAATATACTTCAGTAATTGTGCACAATTATTGTAAAACTATTTTACACTAATTGTGCACATTGTTAAAATATACAACAGTCAGTGCACATTGTAAAAATTTACTATAGTAATTGTGCACATTGTAAAAATATACTACAGTAATTGTGCACATTGTTAAAATATTTTACACTAATTGAGCACATTGTAAAAATGTACTACAGTAATTGTGCACATTGTAAAACTATACTTCAATAATTGTGCACATTGTACAAATATACTACAGTAATTGTAAACAATTATTGTAAAAATATTTTACACTAATTGTGCACATTGTAAAACTATACTACAGTAATTGTGCACATTGTAAAAATATACAACAGTCAGTGTACATTGTACAAATATACTACAGTAATTGTGAACATTGTACAAATATACTACAGTAATTGTAAACAATTATTGTAAAAATATTTTACACTAATTGTGCACATTGTAAAAATATACTACAGTAATTGTGCACATTGTAAAAATATACAACAGTCAGTGTACATTGTACAAATATACTACAGTAATTGTGAACATTGTACAAATATACTACAGTAATTGTAAACAATTATTGTAAAAATATTTTACACTAATTGTGCACATTGTAAAAATATACTACAGTAATTGTGCACATTGTAAAAATCTACTACAGTAATTGTGCACATTGTAAAAATATACAACAGTCAGTGCACATTGTAAAAATATATTACAGTAATTGTGCACATTGAACAAATATACTTCAGTAATTTTGCACAATTATTGTAAAACTATTTTACACTAATTGTGCACATTGTTAAAATATACAACAGTCAGTGCACATTGTAAACATTTACTATAGTAATTGTGCACATTGTAAAAATATACTACAGTAATTGTGCACATTGTTAAAATATTTTACACTAATTGAGCACATTGTTAAAATATTTTACACTAATTGAGCACATTGTAAAAATGTACTACAGTAATTGTGCACATTGTAAAACTATACTACAATAATTGTGCACATTGTACAAATATACTACAGTAATTGTAAACAATTATTGTAAAAATATTTTACACTAATTGTGCACATTGTAAAACTATACTACAGTAATTGTGCACATTGTATAAATATACTACACTAATTGTGCACATTGTAAAAATATACAACAGTCAGTGTACATTTTACAAATAAACTACAGTAATTGTGCACATTGTATAAATATACTGCAGTAATTGTGCACATTGTAAAAATATACTACAGTAATTGTGCACATTGTAAAAATATACAACAGTCAGTGCACATTGTAAAAATATATTACAGTAATTGTGCACATTGGACAAATATACTTCAGTAATTTTGCACAATTATTGTAAAACTATTTTACACTAATTGTGCACATTGTAAAAATATACAACAGTCAGTGCACATTGTAAAAATATACTACAGTAATTGTGCACATTGTTAAAATATTTTACACTAATTGAGCACATTGTTAAAATATTTTACACTAATTGAGCACATTGTAAAAATGTACTACAGTAATGCTGCACATTGTAAAACTATACTACAATAATTGTGCACATTGTACAAATATACTACAGTAATTGTAAACAATTATTGTAAAAATATTTTACACTAATTGTGCACATTGTAAAAATATACTACAGTAATTGTGCACATTGTATAAATATACTGCAGTAATTGTGCACATTGTAAAAATATACTACAGTAATTGTGCACATTGGACAAATATACTTCATTAATTGTGCACAATTATTGTAAAACTATTTTACACTAATTGTGCACATTGTTAAAATATACAACAGTCAGTGCACATTGTAAAAATTTACTATAGTAATTGTGCACATTGGACAAATATACTTCATTAATTGTGCACAATTATTGTAAAACTATTTTACACTAATTGTGCACATTGTTAAAATATACAACAGTCAGTGCACATTGTAAAAATTTACTATAGTAATTGTGCACATTGTAAAAATATACTACAGTAGTTTGCATATTGTAAAAATATACTACAGTAATTGTGCACATTGTAAAAATATACTACAGTCAGTGCACATTGTTAAAATATACTACAGTAATTGTGCACATTGAAAACATATACTACAGTGATTGTGCACATTGTATAAATATACTACAGTAATTGTGCACATTGTAAAAATATATTACAGTAATTGTGCACATTGGACAAATATACTTCAGTAATTGTGCACAATTATTGTAAAACTATTTTACACTAATTGTGCACATTGTTAAAATATACAACAGTAGTTTGCATATTGTAAAAATATACTACAGTAATTGTGCACATTGTAAAAATATACTACAGTCAGTGCACATTGTTAAAATATACTACAGTAATTGTGCACATTGTAAACATATACTACAGTGATTGTGCACATTGTATAAATATACTACAGTAATTGTGCACATTGTAAAAATATACTACAGTAATTTGCACATTGTAAAAATATACTACAGTAATTGTGCACATTGTAAAAGTATACTACAGTAATTGTGCACATTGTATAAATATACTACAGTAATTGTGCACATTGTAAAAATATGCAACGGTCAGTGTACGTTGTACAAATATACGACACTTATTGTGCACATTGTAAAAATATACAACAGTCAGTGCACATTATAAAAATATACTACAGTAATTGTGCACATTGTAAAAATATACTACAGTAATTGTGCACATTGTAAAAGTATACTACAGTAATTCTGCACATTGTAAAAATATACAACAGTCAGTGTACATTGTACAAATATACTACAGTAATTCTGCACATTGTATAAATATACTACAGTAATTGTAAACAATTATTGTAAAAATATTTTACACTAATTGTGCACATTGTAAAAATATGCTACAGTAATTGTGCACATTGTAAAAGTATACTACAGTAATTCTGCACATTGTAAAAATATACACCAGTCAGTTTACATTGTTAAAATATACTACAGTAATTGTGCACATTGTAAACATATACTACAGTGATTGTGCACATTGTATAAATATACTACAGTAATTGTGCACATTGTAAAAATATACAACAGTCAGTGCACATTGTAAAAATATACTACAGTAATTGTGCACATTGTAAAAATATACTACAGTAATTTGCACATTGTAAAAATATACTACAGTAAGTGTGCACATTGTTAAAATATTTTACACTAATTGAGCACATTGTAAAAATGTACTACAGTAATTGTGCACATTGTAAAACTATACTACAATAATTGTGCACAATGTACAAATATACTACAGTAATTGTAAACAATTATTGTAAAAATATTTTACACTAATTGTGCACATTGTAAAATTATACTACAGTAATTGTGCACATTGTAAAAATATACAACAGTCAGTGTACATTGTACAAATATACTACAGTAATTGTGAACATTGTACAAATATACTACAGTAATTGTAAACAATTATTGTAAAAATATTTTACACTAATTGTGCACATTGTAAAAATATACTACAGTAATTGTGCACATTGTAAAAATATACTACAGTAATTGTGCACATTGTAAAAATATACAACAGTCAGTGCACATTGTAAAAATATATTACAGTAATTGTGCACATTGGACAAATATACTTCAGTAATTGTGCACAATTATTGTAAAACTATGTTACACTAATTGTGCACATTGTTAAAATATACAACAGTCAGTGCACATTGTAAAAATTTACTATAGTAATTGTGCACATTGTAAAAATATACAACAGTCAGTGTACATTGTACAAATATACTACAGTAATTGTGAACATTGTACAAATATACTACAGTAATTGTAAACAATTATTGTGAAAATATTTTACACTAATTGTGCACATTGTAAAAATATACTACAGTAATTGTGAACATGGTATAAATATACTACACTAATTGTGCACATTGTAAAAATATACAACAGTCAGTGTACATTTTACAAATATACTGCAGTAATTGTGCACATTGTAAAAATATACTACAGTAATTGTGCACATTGTAAAAATATACAACAGTCAGTGCACATTGTAAAAATATATTACAGTAATTGTGCACATTGGACAAATATACTTCAGTAATTGTGCACAATTATTGTAAAACTATTTTACACTAATTGTGCACATTGTTAAAATATACAACAGTCAGTGCACATTGTAAAAATTTACTATAGTAATTGTGCACATTGTAAAAATATACTACAGTAATTGTGCACATTGTTAAAATATTTTACACTAATTGAGCACATTGTAAAAATGTACTACAGTAATTGTGCACATTGTAAAACTATACTTCAATAATTGTGCACATTGTACAAATATACTACAGTAATTGTAAACAATTATTGTAAAAATATTTTACACTAATTGTGCACATTGTAAAACTATACTACAGTAATTGTGCACATTGTAAAAATATACAACAGTCAGTGTACATTGTACAAATATACTACAGTAATTGTGAACATTGTACAAATATACTACAGTAATTGTAAACAATTATTGTAAAAATATTTTACACTAATTGTGCACATTGTAAAAATATACTACAGTAATTGTGCACATTGTAAAAATATACTACAGTAATTGTGCACATTGTAAAAATATACAACAGTCAGTGCACATTGTAAAAATATATTACAGTAATTGTGCACATTGGACAAATATACTTCAGTAATTGTGCATAATTATTGTAAAACTATGTTACACTAATTGTGCACATTGTTAAAATATACAACAGTCAGTGCACATTGTAAAAATTTACTATAGTAATTGTGCACATTGTAAAAATATACTACAGTAATTGTGCACATTGTTAAAATATTTTACACTAATTGAGCACATTGTAAAAATGTACTACAGTAATTGTGCACATTGTAAAACTATACTTCAATAATTGTGCACATTGTAAACATATACTACAGTGATTGTGCACATTGTATAAATATACGACACTTATTGTGCACATTGTAAAAATATACAACAGTCAGTGCACATTATAAAAATATACTACAGTAATTCTGCACATTGTATAAATATACTACAGTAATTGTAAACAATTATTGTAAAAATATTTTACACTAATTGTGCACATTGTAAAAATATGCTACAGTAATTGTGCACATTGTAAAAGTATACTACAGTAATTCTGCACATTGTAAAAATATACACCAGTCAGTTTACATTGTTAAAATATACTACAGTAATTGTGCACATTGTAAACATATACTACAGTGATTGTGCACATTGTATAAATATACTACAGTAATTGTGCACATTGTAAAAATATACAACAGTCAGTGCACATTGTAAAAATATACTACAGTAATTGTGCACAATGTAAAAATATACTACAGTAATTTGCACATTGTAAAAATATACTACAGTAATTGTGCACATTGTAAAAGTATACTACAGTAATTGTGCACATTGTATAAATATACTACAGTAATTATGCACATTGTAAAAATATGCAACGGTCAGTGTACGTTGTACAAATATACGACACTAATTGTGCACATTGTAAAAATATACAACAGTCAGTGCACATTATAAAAATATACTACAGTAATTGAGCACATTGTAAAAATATACAACAGTCAGTGTACATTGTACAAATATACTACAGTATTTGTGAACATTGTACAAATATACTACAGTAATTGTAAACAATTATTGTAAAAATATTTTACACTAATTGTGCACATTGTAAAAATATACTACAGTAATTGTGCACATTGTAAAAATATACTACAGTAATTGTGCACATTGTATAAATATACTGCAGTAATTGTGCACATTGTAAAAATATACTACAGTAATTGTGCACATTGTAAAAATATATTACAGTAATTGTGCACATTGGACAAATATACTTCAGTAATTGTGCACAATTATTGTAAAACTATTTTACACTAATTGTGCACATTGTTAAAATATACAACAGTCAGTGCACATTGTAAAAATTTACTATAGTAATTGTGCACATTGTAAAAATATACTACAGTAATTGTGCACATTGTTAAAATATTTTACACTAATTGAGCACATTGTAAAAATGTACTACAGTAATTGTGCACATTGTAAAACTATACTACAATAATTGTGCACATTGTACAAATATACTACAGTAATTGTAAACAATTATTGTAAAAATATTTTACACTAATTGTGCACATTGTAAAACTATACTACAGTAATTGTGCACATTGTAAAAATATACAACAGTCAGTGTACATTGTACAAATATACTACAGTAATTGTGAACATTGTACAAATATACTACAGTAATTGTAAACAATTATTGTAAAAATATTTTACACTAATTGTGCACATTGTAAAAATATACTACAGTAATTGTGCACATTGTAAAAATATACTACAGTAATTGTGCACATTGTAAAAATATACAACAGTCAGTGCACATTGTAAAAATATATTACAGTAATTGTGCACATTGGACAAATATACTTCAGTAATTGTGCACAATTATTGTAAAACTATGTTACACTAATTGTGCACATTGTTAAAATATACAACAGTCAGTGCACATTGTAAAAATTTACTATAGTAATTGTGCACATTGTAAAAATATACAACAGTCAGTGTACATTGTACAAATATACTACAGTAATTGTGAACATTGTACAAATATACTACAGTAATTGTAAACAATTATTGTGAAAATATTTTACACTAATTGTGCACATTGTAAAAATATACTACAGTAATTGTGAACATGGTATAAATATACTACACTAATTGTGCACATTGTAAAAATATACAACAGTCAGTGTACATTTTACAAATATACTGCAGTAATTGTGCACATTGTAAAAATATACTACAGTAATTGTGCACATTGTAAAAATATACAATAGTCAGTGCACATTGTAAAAATATATTACAGTAATTGTGCACATTGGACAAATATACCTCAGTAATTGTGCACAATTATTGTAAAACTATTTTACACTAATTGTGCACATTGTTAAAATATACAACAGTCAGTGCACATTGTAAAAATTTACTATAGTAATTGTGCACATTGTAAAAATATACTACAGTAATTGTGCACATTGTTAAAATATTTTACACTAATTGAGCACATTGTAAAAATGTACTACAGTAATTGTGCACATTGTAAAACTATACTTCAATAATTGTGCACATTGTACAAATATACTACAGTAATTGTAAACAATTATTGTAAAAATATTTTACACTAATTGTGCACATTGTAAAACTATACTACAGTAATTGTGCACATTGTAAAAATATACAACAGTCAGTGTACATTGTACAAATATACTACAGTAATTGTGAACATTGTACAAATATACTACAGTAATTGTAAACAATTATTGTAAAAATATTTTACACTAATTGTGCACATTGTAAAAATATACTACAGTAATTGTGCACATTGTAAAAATATACTACAGTAATTGTGCACATTGTAAAAATATACAATAGTCAGTGCACATTGTAAAAATATATTACAGTAATTGTGCACATTGGACAAATATACTTCAGTAATTGTGCACAATTATTGTAAAACTATTTTACACTAATTGTGCACATTGTTAAAATATACAACAGTCAGTGCACATTGTAAAAATTTACTATAGTAATTGTGCACATTGTAAAAATATACTACAGTAATTGTGCACATTGTTAAAATATTTTACACTAATTGAGCACATTGTAAAAATGTACTACAGTAATTGTGCACATTGTAAAACTATACTTCAATAATTGTGCACATTGTACAAATATACTACAGTAATTGTAAACAATTATTGTAAAAATATTTTACACTAATTGTGCACATTGTAAAACTATACTACAGTAATTGTGCACATTGTAAAAATATACAACAGTCAGTGTACATTGTACAAATATACTACAGTAATTGTGAACATTGTACAAATATACTACAGTAATTGTAAACAATTATTGTAAAAATATTTTACACTAATTGTGCACATTGTAAAAATATACTACAGTAATTGTGCACATTGTATAAATATACTGCAGTAATTGTGCACATTGTAAAAATATACTACAGTAATTGTGCACATTGGACAAATATACTTCATTAATTGTGCACAATTATTGTAAAACTATTTTACACTAATTGTGCACATTGTTAAAATATACAACAGTCAGTGCACATTGTAAAAATTTACTATAGTAATTGTGCACATTGGACAAATATACTTCATTAATTGTGCACAATTATTGTAAAACTATTTTACACTAATTGTGCACATTGTTAAAATATACAACAGTCAGTGCACATTGTAAAAATTTACTATAGTAATTGTGCACATTGTAAAAATATACTGCAGTAGTTTGCATATTGTAAAAATATACTACAGTAATTGTGCACATTGTAAAAATATACTACAGTCAGTGCACATTGTTAAAATATACTACAGTAATTGTGCACATTGAAAACATATACTACAGTGATTGTGCACATTGTATAAATATACTACAGTAATTGTGCACATTGTAAAAATATATTACAGTAATTGTGCACATTGGACAAATATACTTCAGTAATTGTGCACAATTATTGTAAAACTATTTTACACTAATTGTGCACATTGTTAAAATATACAACAGTAGTTTGCATATTGTAAAAATATACTACAGTAATTGTGCACATTGTAAAAATATACTACAGTCAGTGCACATTGTTAAAATATACTACAGTAATTGTGCACATTGTAAACATATACTACAGTGATTGTGCACATTGTATAAATATACTACAGTAATTGTGCACATTGTAAAAATATACTACAGTAATTTGCACATTGTAAAAATATACTACAGTAATTGTGCACATTGTAAAAGTATACTACAGTAATTGTGCACATTGTATAAATATACTACAGTAATTGTGCACATTGTAAAAATATGCAACGGTCAGTGTACGTTGTACAAATATACGACACTTATTGTGCACATTGTAAAAATATACAACAGTCAGTGCACATTATAAAAATATACTACAGTAATTGTGCACATTGTAAAAATATACTACAGTAATTGTGCACATTGTAAAAGTATACTACAGTAATTCTGCACATTGTAAAAATATACAACAGTCAGTGTACATTGTACAAATATACTACAGTAATTCTGCACATTGTATAAATATACTACAGTAATTGTAAACAATTATTGTAAAAATATTTTACACTAATTGTGCACATTGTAAAAATATGCTACAGTAATTGTGCACATTGTAAAAGTATACTACAGTAATTCTGCACATTGTAAAAATATACACCAGTCAGTTTACATTGTTAAAATATACTACAGTAATTGTGCACATTGTAAACATATACTACAGTGATTGTGCACATTGTATAAATATACTACAGTAATTGTGCACATTGTAAAAATATACAACAGTCAGTGCACATTGTAAAAATATACTACAGTAATTGTGCACATTGTAAAAATATACTACAGTAATTTGCACATTGTAAAAATATACTACAGTAAGTGTGCACATTGTTAAAATATTTTACACTAATTGAGCACATTGTAAAAATGTACTACAGTAATTGTGCACATTGTAAAACTATACTACAATAATTGTGCACATTGTACAAATATACTACAGTAATTGTAAACAATTATTGTAAAAATATTTTACACTAATTGTGCACATTGTAAAACTATACTACAGTAATTGTGCACATTGTAAAAATATACAACAGTCAGTGTACATTGTACAAATATACTACAGTAATTGTGAACATTGTACAAATATACTACAGTAATTGTAAACAATTATTGTAAAAATATTTTACACTAATTGTGCACATTGTAAAAATATACTACAGTAATTGTGCACATTGTAAAAATATACTACAGTAATTGTGCACATTGTAAAAATATACAACAGTCAGTGCACATTGTAAAAATATATTACAGTAATTGTGCACATTGGACAAATATACTTCAGTAATTGTGCACAATTATTGTAAAACTATGTTACACTAATTGTGCACATTGTTAAAATATACAACAGTCAGTGCACATTGTAAAAATTTACTATAGTAATTGTGCACATTGTAAAAATATACAACAGTCAGTGTACATTGTACAAATATACTACAGTAATTGTGAACATTGTACAAATATACTACAGTAATTGTAAACAATTATTGTGAAAATATTTTACACTAATTGTGCACATTGTAAAAATATACTACAGTAATTGTGAACATGGTATAAATATACTACACTAATTGTGCACATTGTAAAAATATACAACAGTCAGTGTACATTTTACAAATATACTGCAGTAATTGTGCACATTGTAAAAATATACTACAGTAATTGTGCACATTGTAAAAATATACAACAGTCAGTGCACATTGTAAAAATATATTACAGTAATTGTGCACATTGGACAAATATACTTCAGTAATTGTGCACAATTATTGTAAAACTATTTTACACTAATTGTGCACATTGTTAAAATATACAACAGTCAGTGCACATTGTAAAAATTTACTATAGTAATTGTGCACATTGTAAAAATATACTACAGTAATTGTGCACATTGTTAAAATATTTTACACTAATTGAGCACATTGTAAAAATGTACTACAGTAATTGTGCACATTGTAAAACTATACTTCAATAATTGTGCACATTGTACAAATATACTACAGTAATTGTAAACAATTATTGTAAAAATATTTTACACTAATTGTGCACATTGTAAAACTATACTACAGTAATTGTGCACATTGTAAAAATATACAACAGTCAGTGTACATTGTACAAATATACTACAGTAATTGTGAACATTGTACAAATATACTACAGTAATTGTAAACAATTATTGTAAAAATATTTTACACTAATTGTGCACATTGTAAAAATATACTACAGTAATTGTGCACATTGTAAAAATATACTACAGTAATTGTGCACATTGTAAAAATATACAACAGTCAGTGCACATTGTAAAAATATATTACAGTAATTGTGCACATTGGACAAATATACTTCAGTAATTGTGCATAATTATTGTAAAACTATGTTACACTAATTGTGCACATTGTTAAAATATACAACAGTCAGTGCACATTGTAAAAATTTACTATAGTAATTGTGCACATTGTAAAAATATACTACAGTAATTGTGCACATTGTTAAAATATTTTACACTAATTGAGCACATTGTAAAAATGTACTACAGTAATTGTGCACATTGTAAAACTATACTTCAATAATTGTGCACATTGTAAACATATACTACAGTGATTGTGCACATTGTATAAATATACGACACTTATTGTGCACATTGTAAAAATATACAACAGTCAGTGCACATTATAAAAATATACTACAGTAATTCTGCACATTGTATAAATATACTACAGTAATTGTAAACAATTATTGTAAAAATATTTTACACTAATTGTGCACATTGTAAAAATATGCTACAGTAATTGTGCACATTGTAAAAGTATACTACAGTAATTCTGCACATTGTAAAAATATACACCAGTCAGTTTACATTGTTAAAATATACTACAGTAATTGTGCACATTGTAAACATATACTACAGTGATTGTGCACATTGTATAAATATACTACAGTAATTGTGCACATTGTAAAAATATACAACAGTCAGTGCACATTGTAAAAATATACTACAGTAATTGTGCACAATGTAAAAATATACTACAGTAATTTGCACATTGTAAAAATATACTACAGTAATTGTGCACATTGTAAAAGTATACTACAGTAATTGTGCACATTGTATAAATATACTACAGTAATTATGCACATTGTAAAAATATGCAACGGTCAGTGTACGTTGTACAAATATACGACACTAATTGTGCACATTGTAAAAATATACAACAGTCAGTGCACATTATAAAAATATACTACAGTAATTGAGCACATTGTAAAAATATACAACAGTCAGTGTACATTGTACAAATATACTACAGTATTTGTGAACATTGTACAAATATACTACAGTAATTGTAAACAATTATTGTAAAAATATTTTACACTAATTGTGCACATTGTAAAAATATACTACAGTAATTGTGCACATTGTAAAAATATACTACAGTAATTGTGCACATTGTATAAATATACTGCAGTAATTGTGCACATTGTAAAAATATACTACAGTAATTGTGCACATTGTAAAAATATATTACAGTAATTGTGCACATTGGACAAATATACTTCAGTAATTGTGCACAATTATTGTAAAACTATTTTACACTAATTGTGCACATTGTTAAAATATACAACAGTCAGTGCACATTGTAAAAATTTACTATAGTAATTGTGCACATTGTAAAAATATACTACAGTAATTGTGCACATTGTTAAAATATTTTACACTAATTGAGCACATTGTAAAAATGTACTACAGTAATTGTGCACATTGTAAAACTATACTACAATAATTGTGCACATTGTACAAATATACTACAGTAATTGTAAACAATTATTGTAAAAATATTTTACACTAATTGTGCACATTGTAAAACTATACTACAGTAATTGTGCACATTGTAAAAATATACAACAGTCAGTGTACATTGTACAAATATACTACAGTAATTGTGAACATTGTACAAATATACTACAGTAATTGTAAACAATTATTGTAAAAATATTTTACACTAATTGTGCACATTGTAAAAATATACTACAGTAATTGTGCACATTGTAAAAATATACTACAGTAATTGTGCACATTGTAAAAATATACAACAGTCAGTGCACATTGTAAAAATATATTACAGTAATTGTGCACATTGGACAAATATACTTCAGTAATTGTGCACAATTATTGTAAAACTATGTTACACTAATTGTGCACATTGTTAAAATATACAACAGTCAGTGCACATTGTAAAAATTTACTATAGTAATTGTGCACATTGTAAAAATATACAACAGTCAGTGTACATTGTACAAATATACTACAGTAATTGTGAACATTGTACAAATATACTACAGTAATTGTAAACAATTATTGTGAAAATATTTTACACTAATTGTGCACATTGTAAAAATATACTACAGTAATTGTGAACATGGTATAAATATACTACACTAATTGTGCACATTGTAAAAATATACAACAGTCAGTGTACATTTTACAAATATACTGCAGTAATTGTGCACATTGTAAAAATATACTACAGTAATTGTGCACATTGTAAAAATATACAATAGTCAGTGCACATTGTAAAAATATATTACAGTAATTGTGCACATTGGACAAATATACTTCAGTAATTGTGCACAATTATTGTAAAACTATTTTACACTAATTGTGCACATTGTTAAAATATACAACAGTCAGTGCACATTGTAAAAATTTACTATAGTAATTGTGCACATTGTAAAAATATACTACAGTAATTGTGCACATTGTTAAAATATTTTACACTAATTGAGCACATTGTAAAAATGTACTACAGTAATTGTGCACATTGTAAAACTATACTTCAATAATTGTGCACATTGTACAAATATACTACAGTAATTGTAAACAATTATTGTAAAAATATTTTACACTAATTGTGCACATTGTAAAACTATACTACAGTAATTGTGCACATTGTAAAAATATACAACAGTCAGTGTACATTGTACAAATATACTACAGTAATTGTGAACATTGTACAAATATACTACAGTAATTGTAAACAATTATTGTAAAAATATTTTACACTAATTGTGCACATTGTAAAAATATACTACAGTAATTGTGCACATTGTAAAAATATACAACAGTCAGTGTACATTGTACAAATATACTACAGTAATTGTGAACATTGTACAAATATACTACAGTAATTGTAAACAATTATTGTAAAAATATTTTACACTAATTGTGCACATTGTAAAAATATACTACAGTAATTGTGCACATTGTAAAAATCTACTACAGTAATTGTGCACATTGTAAAAATATACAACAGTCAGTGCACATTGTAAAAATATATTACAGTAATTGTGCACATTGAACAAATATACTTCAGTAATTTTGCACAATTATTGTAAAACTATTTTACACTAATTGTGCACATTGTTAAAATATACAACAGTCAGTGCACATTGTAAACATTTACTATAGTAATTGTGCACATTGTAAAAATATACTACAGTAATTGTGCACATTGTTAAAATATTTTACACTAATTGAGCACATTGTAAAAATGTACTACAGTAATTGTGCACATTGTAAAACTATACTACAATAATTGTGCACATTGTACAAATATACTACAGTAATTGTAAACAATTATTGTAAAAATATTTTACACTAATTGTGCACATTGTAAAACTATACTACAGTAATTGTGCACATTGTATAAATATACTACACTAATTGTGCACATTGTAAAAATATACAACAGTCAGTGTACATTTTACAAATAAACTACAGTAATTGTGCACATTGTATAAATATACTGCAGTAATTGTGCACATTGTAAAAATATACTACAGTAATTGTGCACATTGTAAAAATATACAACAGTCAGTGCACATTGTAAAAATATATTACAGTAATTGTGCACATTGGACAAATATACTTCAGTAATTTTGCACAATTATTGTAAAACTATTTTACACTAATTGTGCACATTGTAAAAATATACAACAGTCAGTGCACATTGTAAAAATATACTACAGTAATTGTGCACATTGTTAAAATATTTTACACTAATTGAGCACATTGTTAAAATATTTTACACTAATTGAGCACATTGTAAAAATGTACTACAGTAATGCTGCACATTGTAAAACTATACTACAATAATTGTGCACATTGTACAAATATACTACAGTAATTGTAAACAATTATTGTAAAAATATTTTACACTAATTGTGCACATTGTAAAACTATACTACAGTAATTGTGCACATTGTAAAAATATACAACAGTCAGTGTACATTGTACAAATATACTAGAGTAATTGTGAACATTGTACAAATATACTACAGTAATTGTAAACAATTATTGTAAAAATATTTTACACTAATTGTGCACATTGTAAAAATATACTACAGTAATTGTGCACATTGTATAAATATACTGCAGTAATTGTGCACATTGTAAAAATATACTACAGTAATTGTGCACATTGGACAAATATACTTCATTAATTGTGCACAATTATTGTAAAACTATTTTACACTAATTGTGCACATTGTTAAAATATACAACAGTCAGTGCACATTGTAAAAATTTACTATAGTAATTGTGCACATTGGACAAATATACTTCATTAATTGTGCACAATTATTGTAAAACTATTTTACACTAATTGTGCACATTGTTAAAATATACAACAGTCAGTGCACATTGTAAAAATTTACTATAGTAATTGTGCACATTGTAAAAATATACTACAGTAGTTTGCATATTGTAAAAATATACTACAGTAATTGTGCACATTGTAAAAATATACTACAGTCAGTGCACATTGTTAAAATATACTACAGTAATTGTGCACATTGAAAACATATACTACAGTGATTGTGCACATTGTATAAATATACTACAGTAATTGTGCACATTGTAAAAATATATTACAGTAATTGTGCACATTGGACAAATATACTTCAGTAATTGTGCACAATTATTGTAAAACTATTTTACACTAATTGTGCACATTGTTAAAATATACAACAGTAGTTTGCATATTGTAAAAATATACAACAGTAGTTTGCATATTGTAAAAATATACTACAGTAATTGTGCACATTGTAAAAATATACTACAGTCAGTGCACATTGTTAAAATATACTACAGTAATTGTGCACATTGTAAACATATACTACAGTGATTGTGCACATTGTATAAATATACTACAGTAATTGTGCACATTGTAAAAATATACTACAGTAATTTGCACATTGTAAAAATATACTACAGTAATTGTGCACATTGTAAAAGTATACTACAGTAATTGTGCACATTGTATAAATATACTACAGTAATTGTGCACATTGTAAAAATATGCAACGGTCAGTGTACGTTGTACAAATATACGACACTTATTGTGCACATTGTAAAAATATACAACAGTCAGTGCACATTATAAAAATATACTACAGTAATTGTGCACATTGTAAAAATATACTACAGTAATTGTGCACATTGTAAAAGTATACTACAGTAATTCTGCACATTGTAAAAATATACAACAGTCAGTGTACATTGTACAAATATACTACAGTAATTCTGCACATTGTATAAATATACTACAGTAATTGTAAACAATTATTGTAAAAATATTTTACACTAATTGTGCACATTGTAAAAATATGCTACAGTAATTGTGCACATTGTAAAAGTATACTACAGTAATTCTGCACATTGTAAAAATATACACCAGTCAGTTTACATTGTTAAAATATACTACAGTAATTGTGCACATTGTAAACATATACTACAGTGATTGTGCACATTGTATAAATATACTACAGTAATTGTGCACATTGTAAAAATATACAACAGTCAGTGCACATTGTAAAAATATACTACAGTAATTGTGCACATTGTAAAAATATACTACAGTAATTTGCACATTGTAAAAATATACTACAGTAAGTGTGCACATTGTTAAAATATTTTACACTAATTGAGCACATTGTAAAAATGTACTACAGTAATTGTGCACATTGTAAAACTATACTACAATAATTGTGCACAATGTACAAATATACTACAGTAATTGTAAACAATTATTGTAAAAATATTTTACACTAATTGTGCACATTGTAAAACTATACTACAGTAATTGTGCACATTGTAAAAATATACAACAGTCAGTGTACATTGTACAAATATACTACAGTAATTGTGAACATTGTACAAATATACTACAGTAATTGTAAACAATTATTGTAAAAATATTTTACACTAATTGTGCACATTGTAAAAATATACTACAGTAATTGTGCACATTGTAAAAATATACTACAGTAATTGTGCACATTGTAAAAATATACAACAGTCAGTGCACATTGTAAAAATATATTACAGTAATTGTGCACATTGGACAAATATACTTCAGTAATTGTGCACAATTATTGTAAAACTATGTTACACTAATTGTGCACATTGTTAAAATATACAACAGTCAGTGCACATTGTAAAAATTTACTATAGTAATTGTGCACATTGTAAAAATATACAACAGTCAGTGTACATTGTACAAATATACTACAGTAATTGTGAACATTGTACAAATATACTACAGTAATTGTAAACAATTATTGTGAAAATATTTTACACTAATTGTGCACATTGTAAAAATATACTACAGTAATTGTGAACATGGTATAAATATACTACACTAATTGTGCACATTGTAAAAATATACAACAGTCAGTGTACATTTTACAAATATACTGCAGTAATTGTGCACATTGTAAAAATATACTACAGTAATTGTGCACATTGTAAAAATATACAATAGTCAGTGCACATTGTAAAAATATATTACAGTAATTGTGCACATTGGACAAATATACTTCAGTAATTGTGCACAATTATTGTAAAACTATTTTACACTAATTGTGCACATTGTTAAAATATACAACAGTCAGTGCACATTGTAAAAATTTACTATAGTAATTGTGCACATTGTAAAAATATACTACAGTAATTGTGCACATTGTTAAAATATTTTACACTAATTGAGCACATTGTAAAAATGTACTACAGTAATTGTGCACATTGTAAAACTATACTTCAATAATTGTGCACATTGTACAAATATACTACAGTAATTGTAAACAATTATTGTAAAAATATTTTACACTAATTGTGCACATTGTAAAACTATACTACAGTAATTGTGCACATTGTAAAAATATACAACAGTCAGTGTACATTGTACAAATATACTACAGTAATTGTGAACATTGTACAAATATACTACAGTAATTGTAAACAATTATTGTAAAAATATTTTACACTAATTGTGCACATTGTAAAAATATACTACAGTAATTGTGCACATTGTAAAAATATACAACAGTCAGTGTACATTGTACAAATATACTACAGTAATTGTGAACATTGTACAAATATACTACAGTAATTGTAAACAATTATTGTAAAAATATTTTACACTAATTGTGCACATTGTAAAAATATACTACAGTAATTGTGCACATTGTAAAAATCTACTACAGTAATTGTGCACATTGTAAAAATATACAACAGTCAGTGCACATTGTAAAAATATATTACAGTAATTGTGCACATTGAACAAATATACTTCAGTAATTTTGCACAATTATTGTAAAACTATTTTACACTAATTGTGCACATTGTTAAAATATACAACAGTCAGTGCACATTGTAAACATTTACTATAGTAATTGTGCACATTGTAAAAATATACTACAGTAATTGTGCACATTGTTAAAATATTTTACACTAATTGAGCACATTGTAAAAATGTACTACAGTAATTGTGCACATTGTAAAACTATACTACAATAATTGTGCACATTGTACAAATATACTACAGTAATTGTAAACAATTATTGTAAAAATATTTTACACTAATTGTGCACATTGTAAAACTATACTACAGTAATTGTGCACATTGTATAAATATACTACACTAATTGTGCACATTGTAAAAATATACAACAGTCAGTGTACATTTTACAAATAAACTACAGTAATTGTGCACATTGTATAAATATACTGCAGTAATTGTGCACATTGTAAAAATATACTACAGTAATTGTGCACATTGTAAAAATATACAACAGTCAGTGCACATTGTAAAAATATATTACAGTAATTGTGCACATTGGACAAATATACTTCAGTAATTTTGCACAATTATTGTAAAACTATTTTACACTAATTGTGCACATTGTAAAAATATACAACAGTCAGTGCACATTGTAAAAATATACTACAGTAATTGTGCACATTGTTAAAATATTTTACACTAATTGAGCACATTGTTAAAATATTTTACACTAATTGAGCACATTGTAAAAATGTACTACAGTAATGCTGCACATTGTAAAACTATACTACAATAATTGTGCACATTGTACAAATATACTACAGTAATTGTAAACAATTATTGTAAAAATATTTTACACTAATTGTGCACATTGTAAAACTATACTACAGTAATTGTGCACATTGTAAAAATATACAACAGTCAGTGTACATTGTACAAATATACTAGAGTAATTGTGAACATTGTACAAATATACTACAGTAATTGTAAACAATTATTGTAAAAATATTTTACACTAATTGTGCACATTGTAAAAATATACTACAGTAATTGTGCACATTGTATAAATATACTGCAGTAATTGTGCACATTGTAAAAATATACTACAGTAATTGTGCACATTGGACAAATATACTTCATTAATTGTGCACAATTATTGTAAAACTATTTTACACTAATTGTGCACATTGTTAAAATATACAACAGTCAGTGCACATTGTAAAAATTTACTATAGTAATTGTGCACATTGGACAAATATACTTCATTAATTGTGCACAATTATTGTAAAACTATTTTACACTAATTGTGCACATTGTTAAAATATACAACAGTCAGTGCACATTGTAAAAATTTACTATAGTAATTGTGCACATTGTAAAAATATACTACAGTAGTTTGCATATTGTAAAAATATACTACAGTAATTGTGCACATTGTAAAAATATACTACAGTCAGTGCACATTGTTAAAATATACTACAGTAATTGTGCACATTGAAAACATATACTACAGTGATTGTGCACATTGTATAAATATACTACAGTAATTGTGCACATTGTAAAAATATATTACAGTAATTGTGCACATTGGACAAATATACTTCAGTAATTGTGCACAATTATTGTAAAACTATTTTACACTAATTGTGCACATTGTTAAAATATACAACAGTAGTTTGCATATTGTAAAAATATACAACAGTAGTTTGCATATTGTAAAAATATACTACAGTAATTGTGCACATTGTAAAAATATACTACAGTCAGTGCACATTGTTAAAATATACTACAGTAATTGTGCACATTGTAAACATATACTACAGTGATTGTGCACATTGTATAAATATACTACAGTAATTGTGCACATTGTAAAAATATACTACAGTAATTTGCACATTGTAAAAATATACTACAGTAATTGTGCACATTGTAAAAGTATACTACAGTAATTGTGCACATTGTATAAATATACTACAGTAATTGTGCACATTGTAAAAATATGCAACGGTCAGTGTACGTTGTACAAATATACGACACTTATTGTGCACATTGTAAAAATATACAACAGTCAGTGCACATTATAAAAATATACTACAGTAATTGTGCACATTGTAAAAATATACTACAGTAATTGTGCACATTGTAAAAGTATACTACAGTAATTCTGCACATTGTAAAAATATACAACAGTCAGTGTACATTGTACAAATATACTACAGTAATTCTGCACATTGTATAAATATACTACAGTAATTGTAAACAATTATTGTAAAAATATTTTACACTAATTGTGCACATTGTAAAAATATGCTACAGTAATTGTGCACATTGTAAAAGTATACTACAGTAATTCTGCACATTGTAAAAATATACACCAGTCAGTTTACATTGTTAAAATATACTACAGTAATTGTGCACATTGTAAACATATACTACAGTGATTGTGCACATTGTATAAATATACTACAGTAATTGTGCACATTGTAAAAATATACAACAGTCAGTGCACATTGTAAAAATATACTACAGTAATTGTGCACATTGTAAAAATATACTACAGTAATTTGCACATTGTAAAAATATACTACAGTAAGTGTGCACATTGTTAAAATATTTTACACTAATTGAGCACATTGTAAAAATGTACTACAGTAATTGTGCACATTGTAAAACTATACTACAATAATTGTGCACAATGTACAAATATACTACAGTAATTGTAAACAATTATTGTAAAAATATTTTACACTAATTGTGCACATTGTAAAACTATACTACAGTAATTGTGCACATTGTAAAAATATACAACAGTCAGTGTACATTGTACAAATATACTACAGTAATTGTGAACATTGTACAAATATACTACAGTAATTGTAAACAATTATTGTAAAAATATTTTACACTAATTGTGCACATTGTAAAAATATACTACAGTAATTGTGCACATTGTAAAAATATACTACAGTAATTGTGCACATTGTAAAAATATACAACAGTCAGTGCACATTGTAAAAATATATTACAGTAATTGTGCACATTGGACAAATATACTTCAGTAATTGTGCACAATTATTGTAAAACTATGTTACACTAATTGTGCACATTGTTAAAATATACAACAGTCAGTGCACATTGTAAAAATTTACTATAGTAATTGTGCACATTGTAAAAATATACAACAGTCAGTGTACATTGTACAAATATACTACAGTAATTGTGAACATTGTACAAATATACTACAGTAATTGTAAACAATTATTGTGAAAATATTTTACACTAATTGTGCACATTGTAAAAATATACTACAGTAATTGTGAACATGGTATAAATATACTACACTAATTGTGCACATTGTAAAAATATACAACAGTCAGTGTACATTTTACAAATATACTGCAGTAATTGTGCACATTGTAAAAATATACTACAGTAATTGTGCACATTGTAAAAATATACAACAGTCAGTGCACATTGTAAAAATATATTACAGTAATTGTGCACATTGGACAAATATACTTCAGTAATTGTGCACAATTATTGTAAAACTATTTTACACTAATTGTGCACATTGTTAAAATATACAACAGTCAGTGCACATTGTAAAAATTTACTATAGTAATTGTGCACATTGTAAAAATATACTACAGTAATTGTGCACATTGTTAAAATATTTTACACTAATTGAGCACATTGTAAAAATGTACTACAGTAATTGTGCACATTGTAAAACTATACTTCAATAATTGTGCACATTGTACAAATATACTACAGTAATTGTAAACAATTATTGTAAAAATATTTTACACTAATTGTGCACATTGTAAAACTATACTACAGTAATTGTGCACATTGTAAAAATATACAACAGTCAGTGTACATTGTACAAATATACTACAGTAATTGTGAACATTGTACAAATATACTACAGTAATTGTAAACAATTATTGTAAAAATATTTTACACTAATTGTGCACATTGTAAAAATATACTACAGTAATTGTGCACATTGTAAAAATATACTACAGTAATTGTGCACATTGTAAAAATATACAACAGTCAGTGCACATTGTAAAAATATATTACAGTAATTGTGCACATTGGACAAATATACTTCAGTAATTGTGCATAATTATTGTAAAACTATGTTACACTAATTGTGCACATTGTTAAAATATACAACAGTCAGTGCACATTGTAAAAATTTACTATAGTAATTGTGCACATTGTAAAAATATACTACAGTAATTGTGCACATTGTTAAAATATTTTACACTAATTGAGCACATTGTAAAAATGTACTACAGTAATTGTGCACATTGTAAAACTATACTTCAATAATTGTGCACATTGTAAACATATACTACAGTGATTGTGCACATTGTATAAATATACGACACTTATTGTGCACATTGTAAAAATATACAACAGTCAGTGCACATTATAAAAATATACTACAGTAATTCTGCACATTGTATAAATATACTACAGTAATTGTAAACAATTATTGTAAAAATATTTTACACTAATTGTGCACATTGTAAAAATATGCTACAGTAATTGTGCACATTGTAAAAGTATACTACAGTAATTCTGCACATTGTAAAAATATACACCAGTCAGTTTACATTGTTAAAATATACTACAGTAATTGTGCACATTGTAAACATATACTACAGTGATTGTGCACATTGTATAAATATACTACAGTAATTGTGCACATTGTAAAAATATACAACAGTCAGTGCACATTGTAAAAATATACTACAGTAATTGTGCACAATGTAAAAATATACTACAGTAATTTGCACATTGTAAAAATATACTACAGTAATTGTGCACATTGTAAAAGTATACTACAGTAATTGTGCACATTGTATAAATATACTACAGTAATTATGCACATTGTAAAAATATGCAACGGTCAGTGTACGTTGTACAAATATACGACACTAATTGTGCACATTGTAAAAATATACAACAGTCAGTGCACATTATAAAAATATACTACAGTAATTGAGCACATTGTAAAAATATACAACAGTCAGTGTACATTGTACAAATATACTACAGTATTTGTGAACATTGTACAAATATACTACAGTAATTGTAAACAATTATTGTAAAAATATTTTACACTAATTGTGCACATTGTAAAAATATACTACAGTAATTGTGCACATTGTAAAAATATACTACAGTAATTGTGCACATTGTATAAATATACTGCAGTAATTGTGCACATTGTAAAAATATACTACAGTAATTGTGCACATTGTAAAAATATATTACAGTAATTGTGCACATTGGACAAATATACTTCAGTAATTGTGCACAATTATTGTAAAACTATTTTACACTAATTGTGCACATTGTTAAAATATACAACAGTCAGTGCACATTGTAAAAATTTACTATAGTAATTGTGCACATTGTAAAAATATACTACAGTAATTGTGCACATTGTTAAAATATTTTACACTAATTGAGCACATTGTAAAAATGTACTACAGTAATTGTGCACATTGTAAAACTATACTACAATAATTGTGCACATTGTACAAATATACTACAGTAATTGTAAACAATTATTGTAAAAATATTTTACACTAATTGTGCACATTGTAAAACTATACTACAGTAATTGTGCACATTGTAAAAATATACAACAGTCAGTGTACATTGTACAAATATACTACAGTAATTGTGAACATTGTACAAATATACTACAGTAATTGTAAACAATTATTGTAAAAATATTTTACACTAATTGTGCACATTGTAAAAATATACTACAGTAATTGTGCACATTGTAAAAATATACTACAGTAATTGTGCACATTGTAAAAATATACAACAGTCAGTGCACATTGTAAAAATATATTACAATAATTGTGCACATTGGACAAATATACTTCAGTAATTGTGCACAATTATTGTAAAACTATGTTACACTAATTGTGCACATTGTTAAAATATACAACAGTCAGTGCACATTGTAAAAATTTACTATAGTAATTGTGCACATTGTAAAAATATACAACAGTCAGTGTACATTGTACAAATATACTACAGTAATTGTGAACATTGTACAAATATACTACAGTAATTGTAAACAATTATTGTGAAAATATTTTACACTAATTGTGCACATTGTAAAAATATACTACAGTAATTGTGAACATGGTATAAATATACTACACTAATTGTGCACATTGTAAAAATATACAACAGTCAGTGTACATTTTACAAATATACTGCAGTAATTGTGCACATTGTAAAAATATACTACAGTAATTGTGCACATTGTAAAAATATACAATAGTCAGTGCACATTGTAAAAATATATTACAGTAATTGTGCACATTGGACAAATATACCTCAGTAATTGTGCACAATTATTGTAAAACTATTTTACACTAATTGTGCACATTGTTAAAATATACAACAGTCAGTGCACATTGTAAAAATTTACTATAGTAATTGTGCACATTGTAAAAATATACTACAGTAATTGTGCACATTGTTAAAATATTTTACACTAATTGAGCACATTGTAAAAATGTACTACAGTAATTGTGCACATTGTAAAACTATACTTCAATAATTGTGCACATTGTACAAATATACTACAGTAATTGTAAACAATTATTGTAAAAATATTTTACACTAATTGTGCACATTGTAAAACTATACTACAGTAATTGTGCACATTGTAAAAATATACAACAGTCAGTGTACATTGTACAAATATACTACAGTAATTGTGAACATTGTACAAATATACTACAGTAATTGTAAACAATTATTGTAAAAATATTTTACACTAATTGTGCACATTGTAAAAATATACTACAGTAATTGTGCACATTGTAAAAATATACTACAGTAATTGTGCACATTGTAAAAATATACAATAGTCAGTGCACATTGTAAAAATATATTACAGTAATTGTGCACATTGGACAAATATACTTCAGTAATTGTGCACAATTATTGTAAAACTATTTTACACTAATTGTGCACATTGTTAAAATATACAACAGTCAGTGCACATTGTAAAAATTTACTATAGTAATTGTGCACATTGTAAAAATATACTACAGTAATTGTGCACATTGTTAAAATATTTTACACTAATTGAGCACATTGTAAAAATGTACTACAGTAATTGTGCACATTGTAAAACTATACTTCAATAATTGTGCACATTGTACAAATATACTACAGTAATTGTAAACAATTATTGTAAAAATATTTTACACTAATTGTGCACATTGTAAAACTATACTACAGTAATTGTGCACATTGTAAAAATATACAACAGTCAGTGTACATTGTACAAATATACTACAGTAATTGTGAACATTGTACAAATATACTACAGTAATTGTAAACAATTATTGTAAAAATATTTTACACTAATTGTGCACATTGTAAAAATATACTACAGTAATTGTGCACATTGTAAAAATATACAACAGTCAGTGTACATTGTACAAATATACTACAGTAATTGTGAACATTGTACAAATATACTACAGTAATTGTAAACAATTATTGTAAAAATATTTTACACTAATTGTGCACATTGTAAAAATATACTACAGTAATTGTGCACATTGTAAAAATCTACTACAGTAATTGTGCACATTGTAAAAATATACAACAGTCAGTGCACATTGTAAAAATATATTACAGTAATTGTGCACATTGAACAAATATACTTCAGTAATTTTGCACAATTATTGTAAAACTATTTTACACTAATTGTGCACATTGTTAAAATATACAACAGTCAGTGCACATTGTAAACATTTACTATAGTAATTGTGCACATTGTAAAAATATACTACAGTAATTGTGCACATTGTTAAAATATTTTACACTAACTGAGCACATTGTTAAAATATTTTACACTAATTGAGCACATTGTAAAAATGTACTACAGTAATTGTGCACATTGTAAAACTATACTACAATAATTGTGCACATTGTACAAATATACTACAGTAATTGTAAACAATTATTGTAAAAATATTTTACACTAATTGTGCACATTGTAAAACTATACTACAGTAATTGTGCACATTGTATAAATATACTACACTAATTGTGCACATTGTAAAAATATACAACAGTCAGTGTACATTTTACAAATAAACTACAGTAATTGTGCACATTGTATAAATATACTGCAGTAATTGTGCACATTGTAAAAATATACTACAGTAATTGTGCACATTGTAAAAATATACAACAGTCAGTGCACATTGTAAAAATATATTACAGTAATTGTGCACATTGGACAAATATACTTCAGTAATTTTGCACAATTATTGTAAAACTATTTTACACTAATTGTGCACATTGTAAAAATATACAACAGTCAGTGCACATTGTAAAAATATACTACAGTAATTGTGCACATTGTTAAAATATTTTACACTAATTGAGCACATTGTTAAAATATTTTACACTAATTGAGCACATTGTAAAAATGTACTACAGTAATGCTGCACATTGTAAAACTATACTACAATAATTGTGCACATTGTACAAATATACTACAGTAATTGTAAACAATTATTGTAAAAATATTTTACACTAATTGTGCACATTGTAAAACTATACTACAGTAATTGTGCACATTGTAAAAATATACAACAGTCAGTGTACATTGTACAAATATACTAGAGTAATTGTGAACATTGTACAAATATACTACAGTAATTGTAAACAATTATTGTAAAAATATTTTACACTAATTGTGCACATTGTAAAAATATACTACAGTAATTGTGCACATTGTATAAATATACTGCAGTAATTGTGCACATTGTAAAAATATACTACAGTAATTGTGCACATTGGACAAATATACTTCATTAATTGTGCACAATTATTGTAAAACTATTTTACACTAATTGTGCACATTGTTAAAATATACAACAGTCAGTGCACATTGTAAAAATTTACTATAGTAATTGTGCACATTGGACAAATATACTTCATTAATTGTGCACAATTATTGTAAAACTATTTTACACTAATTGTGCACATTGTTAAAATATACAACAGTCAGTGCACATTGTAAAAATTTACTATAGTAATTGTGCACATTGTAAAAATATACTACAGTAGTTTGCATATTGTAAAAATATACTACAGTAATTGTGCACATTGTAAAAATATACTACAGTCAGTGCACATTGTTAAAATATACTACAGTAATTGTGCACATTGAAAACATATACTACAGTGATTGTGCACATTGTATAAATATACTACAGTAATTGTGCACATTGTAAAAATATATTACAGTAATTGTGCACATTGGACAAATATACTTCAGTAATTGTGCACAATTATTGTAAAACTATTTTACACTAATTGTGCACATTGTTAAAATATACAACAGTAGTTTGCATATTGTAAAAATATACTACAGTAATTGTGCACATTGTAAAAATATACTACAGTCAGTGCACATTGTTAAAATATACTACAGTAATTGTGCACATTGTAAACATATACTACAGTGATTGTGCACATTGTATAAATATACTACAGTAATTGTGCACATTGTAAAAATATACTACAGTAATTTGCACATTGTAAAAATATACTACAGTAATTGTGCACATTGTAAAAGTATACTACAGTAATTGTGCACATTGTATAAATATACTACAGTAATTGTGCACATTGTAAAAATATGCAACGGTCAGTGTACGTTGTACAAATATACGACACTTATTGTGCACATTGTAAAAATATACAACAGTCAGTGCACATTATAAAAATATACTACAGTAATTGTGCACATTGTAAAAATATACTACAGTAATTGTGCACATTGTAAAAGTATACTACAGTAATTCTGCACATTGTAAAAATATACAACAGTCAGTGTACATTGTACAAATATACTACAGTAATTCTGCACATTGTATAAATATACTACAGTAATTGTAAACAATTATTGTAAAAATATTTTACACTAATTGTGCACATTGTAAAAATATGCTACAGTAATTGTGCACATTGTAAAAGTATACTACAGTAATTCTGCACATTGTAAAAATATACACCAGTCAGTTTACATTGTTAAAATATACTACAGTAATTGTGCACATTGTAAACATATACTACAGTGATTGTGCACATTGTATAAATATACTACAGTAATTGTGCACATTGTAAAAATATACAACAGTCAGTGCACATTGTAAAAATATACTACAGTAATTGTGCACATTGTAAAAATATACTACAGTAATTTGCACATTGTAAAAATATACTACAGTAAGTGTGCACATTGTTAAAATATTTTACACTAATTGAGCACATTGTAAAAATGTACTACAGTAATTGTGCACATTGTAAAACTATACTACAATAATTGTGCACATTGTACAAATATACTACAGTAATTGTAAACAATTATTGTAAAAATATTTTACACTAATTGTGCACATTGTAAAACTATACTACAGTAATTGTGCACATTGTAAAAATATACAACAGTCAGTGTACATTGTACAAATATACTACAGTAATTGTGAACATTGTACAAATATACTACAGTAATTGTAAACAATTATTGTAAAAATATTTTACACTAATTGTGCACATTGTAAAAATATACTACAGTAATTGTGCACATTGTAAAAATATACTACAGTAATTGTGCACATTGTAAAAATATACAACAGTCAGTGCACATTGTAAAAATATATTACAGTAATTGTGCACATTGGACAAATATACTTCAGTAATTGTGCACAATTATTGTAAAACTATTTTACACTAATTGTGCACATTGTTAAAATATACAACAGTCAGTGCACATTGTAAAAATTTACTATAGTAATTGTGCACATTGTAAAAATATACTACAGTAATTGTGCACATTGTTAAAATATTTTACACTAATTGAGCACATTGTAAAAATGTACTACAGTAATTGTGCACATTGTAAAACTATACTTCAATAATTGTGCACATTGTACAAATATACTACAGTAATTGTAAACAATTATTGTAAAAATATTTTACACTAATTGTGCACATTGTAAAACTATACTACAGTAATTGTGCACATTGTAAAAATATACAACAGTCAGTGTACATTGTACAAATATACTACAGTAATTGTGAACATTGTACAAATATACTACAGTAATTGTAAACAATTATTGTAAAAATATTTTACACTAATTGTGCACATTGTAAAAATATACTACAGTAATTGTGCACATTGTAAAAATATACAACAGTCAGTGTACATTGTACAAATATACTACAGTAATTGTGAACATTGTACAAATATACTACAGTAATTGTAAACAATTATTGTAAAAATATTTTACACTAATTGTGCACATTGTAAAAATATACTACAGTAATTGTGCACATTGTAAAAATCTACTACAGTAATTGTGCACATTGTAAAAATATACAACAGTCAGTGCACATTGTAAAAATATATTACAGTAATTGTGCACATTGAACAAATATACTTCAGTAATTTTGCACAATTATTGTAAAACTATTTTACACTAATTGTGCACATTGTTAAAATATACAACAGTCAGTGCACATTGTAAACATTTACTATAGTAATTGTGCACATTGTAAAAATATACTACAGTAATTGTGCACATTGTTAAAATATTTTACACTAACTGAGCACATTGTTAAAATATTTTACACTAATTGAGCACATTGTAAAAATGTACTACAGTAATTGTGCACATTGTAAAACTATACTACAATAATTGTGCACATTGTACAAATATACTACAGTAATTGTAAACAATTATTGTAAAAATATTTTACACTAATTGTGCACATTGTAAAACTATACTACAGTAATTGTGCACATTGTATAAATATACTACACTAATTGTGCACATTGTAAAAATATACAACAGTCAGTGTACATTTTACAAATAAACTACAGTAATTGTGCACATTGTATAAATATACTGCAGTAATTGTGCACATTGTAAAAATATACTACAGTAATTGTGCACATTGTAAAAATATACAACAGTCAGTGCACATTGTAAAAATATATTACAGTAATTGTGCACATTGGACAAATATACTTCAGTAATTTTGCACAATTATTGTAAAACTATTTTACACTAATTGTGCACATTGTAAAAATATACAACAGTCAGTGCACATTGTAAAAATATACTACAGTAATTGTGCACATTGTTAAAATATTTTACACTAATTGAGCACATTGTTAAAATATTTTACACTAATTGAGCACATTGTAAAAATGTACTACAGTAATGCTGCACATTGTAAAACTATACTACAATAATTGTGCACATTGTACAAATATACTACAGTAATTGTAAACAATTATTGTAAAAATATTTTACACTAATTGTGCACATTGTAAAACTATACTACAGTAATTGTGCACATTGTAAAAATATACAACAGTCAGTGTACATTGTACAAATATACTAGAGTAATTGTGAACATTGTACAAATATACTACAGTAATTGTAAACAATTATTGTAAAAATATTTTACACTAATTGTGCACATTGTAAAAATATACTACAGTAATTGTGCACATTGTATAAATATACTGCAGTAATTGTGCACATTGTAAAAATATACTACAGTAATTGTGCACATTGGACAAATATACTTCATTAATTGTGCACAATTATTGTAAAACTATTTTACACTAATTGTGCACATTGTTAAAATATACAACAGTCAGTGCACATTGTAAAAATTTACTATAGTAATTGTGCACATTGGACAAATATACTTCATTAATTGTGCACAATTATTGTAAAACTATTTTACACTAATTGTGCACATTGTTAAAATATACAACAGTCAGTGCACATTGTAAAAATTTACTATAGTAATTGTGCACATTGTAAAAATATACTACAGTAGTTTGCATATTGTAAAAATATACTACAGTAATTGTGCACATTGTAAAAATATACTACAGTCAGTGCACATTGTTAAAATATACTACAGTAATTGTGCACATTGAAAACATATACTACAGTGATTGTGCACATTGTATAAATATACTACAGTAATTGTGCACATTGTAAAAATATATTACAGTAATTGTGCACATTGGACAAATATACTTCAGTAATTGTGCACAATTATTGTAAAACTATTTTACACTAATTGTGCACATTGTTAAAATATACAACAGTAGTTTGCATATTGTAAAAATATACTACAGTAATTGTGCACATTGTAAAAATATACTACAGTCAGTGCACATTGTTAAAATATACTACAGTAATTGTGCACATTGTAAACATATACTACAGTGATTGTGCACATTGTATAAATATACTACAGTAATTGTGCACATTGTAAAAATATACTACAGTAATTTGCACATTGTAAAAATATACTACAGTAATTGTGCACATTGTAAAAGTATACTACAGTAATTGTGCACATTGTATAAATATACTACAGTAATTGTGCACATTGTAAAAATATGCAACGGTCAGTGTACGTTGTACAAATATACGACACTTATTGTGCACATTGTAAAAATATACAACAGTCAGTGCACATTATAAAAATATACTACAGTAATTGTGCACATTGTAAAAATATACTACAGTAATTGTGCACATTGTAAAAGTATACTACAGTAATTCTGCACATTGTAAAAATATACAACAGTCAGTGTACATTGTACAAATATACTACAGTAATTCTGCACATTGTATAAATATACTACAGTAATTGTAAACAATTATTGTAAAAATATTTTACACTAATTGTGCACATTGTAAAAATATGCTACAGTAATTGTGCACATTGTAAAAGTATACTACAGTAATTCTGCACATTGTAAAAATATACACCAGTCAGTTTACATTGTTAAAATATACTACAGTAATTGTGCACATTGTAAACATATACTACAGTGATTGTGCACATTGTATAAATATACTACAGTAATTGTGCACATTGTAAAAATATACAACAGTCAGTGCACATTGTAAAAATATACTACAGTAATTGTGCACATTGTAAAAATATACTACAGTAATTTGCACATTGTAAAAATATACTACAGTAAGTGTGCACATTGTTAAAATATTTTACACTAATTGAGCACATTGTAAAAATGTACTACAGTAATTGTGCACATTGTAAAACTATACTACAATAATTGTGCACATTGTACAAATATACTACAGTAATTGTAAACAATTATTGTAAAAATATTTTACACTAATTGTGCACATTGTAAAACTATACTACAGTAATTGTGCACATTGTAAAAATATACAACAGTCAGTGTACATTGTACAAATATACTACAGTAATTGTGAACATTGTACAAATATACTACAGTAATTGTAAACAATTATTGTAAAAATATTTTACACTAATTGTGCACATTGTAAAAATATACTACAGTAATTGTGCACATTGTAAAAATATACTACAGTAATTGTGCACATTGTAAAAATATACAACAGTCAGTGCACATTGTAAAAATATATTACAGTAATTGTGCACATTGGACAAATATACTTCAGTAATTGTGCACAATTATTGTAAAACTATGTTACACTAATTGTGCACATTGTTAAAATATACAACAGTCAGTGCACATTGTAAAAATTTACTATAGTAATTGTGCACATTGTAAAAATATACAACAGTCAGTGTACATTGTACAAATATACTACAGTAATTGTGAACATTGTACAAATATACTACAGTAATTGTAAACAATTATTGTGAAAATATTTTACACTAATTGTGCACATTGTAAAAATATACTACAGTAATTGTGAACATGGTATAAATATACTACACTAATTGTGCACATTGTAAAAATATACAACAGTCAGTGTACATTTTACAAATATACTGCAGTAATTGTGCACATTGTAAAAATATACTACAGTAATTGTGCACATTGTAAAAATATACAACAGTCAGTGCACATTGTAAAAATATATTACAGTAATTGTGCACATTGGACAAATATACTTCAGTAATTGTGCACAATTATTGTAAAACTATTTTACACTAATTGTGCACATTGTTAAAATATACAACAGTCAGTGCACATTGTAAAAATTTACTATAGTAATTGTGCACATTGTAAAAATATACTACAGTAATTGTGCACATTGTTAAAATATTTTACACTAATTGAGCACATTGTAAAAATGTACTACAGTAATTGTGCACATTGTAAAACTATACTTCAATAATTGTGCACATTGTACAAATATACTACAGTAATTGTAAACAATTATTGTAAAAATATTTTACACTAATTGTGCACATTGTAAAACTATACTACAGTAATTGTGCACATTGTAAAAATATACAACAGTCAGTGTACATTGTACAAATATACTACAGTAATTGTGAACATTGTACAAATATACTACAGTAATTGTAAACAATTATTGTAAAAATATTTTACACTAATTGTGCACATTGTAAAAATATACTACAGTAATTGTGCACATTGTAAAAATATACTACAGTAATTGTGCACATTGTAAAAATATACAACAGTCAGTGCACATTGTAAAAATATATTACAGTAATTGTGCACATTGGACAAATATACTTCAGTAATTGTGCATAATTATTGTAAAACTATGTTACACTAATTGTGCACATTGTTAAAATATACAACAGTCAGTGCACATTGTAAAAATATACTACAGTAATTGTGCACATTGTTAAAATATACTACAGTAATTGTATACATTGTTAAAATATTTTACACTAATTGAGCACATTGTAAAAATGTACTACAGTAATTGTGCACATTGTAAAACTATACTTCAATAATTGTGCACATTGTACAAATATACTACAGTAATTGTAAACAATTATTGTAAAAATATTTTACACTAATTGTGCACATTGTAAAAGTATACTACAGTAATTGTGCACATTGTAAAAATATACAACAGTCAGTGTACATTGTACAAATATACTACAGTAATTGTGAACATTGTACAAATATACTACAGTAATTGTAAACAATTATTGTAAAAATATTTTACACTAATTGTGCACATTGTAAAAATATACTACAGTAATTGTGCACATTGTAAAAATATATTACAGTAATTGTGCACATTGGACAAATATACTTCAGTAATTGTGCACAATTATTGTAAAACTATGTTACACTAATTGTGCACATTGTTAAAATATACAACAGTCAGTGCACATTGTAAAAATTTACTATAGTAATTGTGCACATTGTAAAAATATACTACAGTAATTGTGCACATTGTTAAAATTTTTTACACTAATTGAGCACATTGTAAAAATGTACTACAGTAATTGTGCACATTGTAAAACTATACTACAATAATTGTGCACATTGTACAAATATACTACAGTAATTGTAAACAATTATTGTTAAAGTATTTTACACTAATTGTGCACATTGTAAAACTATACTACAGTAATTGTGCACATTGTAAAAATATACAACAGTCAGTGTACATTGTACAAATATACTACAGTAATTGTGAACATTGTACAAATATACTACAGTAATTGTAAACAATTATTGTAAAAATATTTTACACTAATTGTGCACATTGTAAAAATATACTACAGTAATTGTGCACATTGTATAAATATACTACACTAATTGTGCACATTGTAAAAATATACAACAGTCAGTGTACATTTTACAAATAAACTACAGTAATTGTGCACATTGTATAAATATACTGCAGTAATTGTGCACATTGTAAAAATATACTACAGTAATTGTGCACATTGTAAAAATATACAACAGTCAGTGCACATTGTAAAAATATATTACAGTAATTGTGCACATTGGACAAATATACTTCAGTAATTTTGCACAATTATTGTAAAACTATTTTACACTAATTGTGCACATTGTTAAAATATACAACAGTCAGTGCACATTGTAAACATTTACTATAGTAATTGTGCACATTGTAAAAATATACTACAGTAATTGTGCACATTGTTAAAATATTTTACACTAATTGAGCACATTGTTAAAATATTTTACACTAATTGAGCACATTGTAAAAATGTACTACAGTAATTGTGCACATTGTAAAACTATACTACAATAATTGTGCACATTGTACAAATATACTACAGTAATTGTAAACAATTATTGTAAAAATATTTTACACTAATTGTGCACATTGTAAAACTATACTACAGTAATTGTGCACATTGTAAAAATATACAACAGTCAGTGTACTTTGTACAAATATACTAGAGTAATTGTGACCATTGTACAAATATACTACAGTAATTGTAAACAATTATTGTAAAAATATTTTACACTAATTGTGCACATTGTAAAAATATACTACAGTAATTGTGCACATTGTATAAATATACTGCAGTAATTGTGCACATTGTAAAAATATACTACAGTAATTGTGCACATTGTAAAAATATACAACAGTCAGTGCACATTGTAAAAATATATTACAGTAATTGTGCACATTGGACAAATATACTTCATTAATTGTGCACAATTATTGTAAAACTATTTTACACTAATTGTGCACATTGTTAAAATATACAACAGTCAGTGCACATTGTAAAAATTTACTATAGTAATTGTGCACATTGTAAAAATATACTACAGTAGTTTGCATATTGTAAAAATATACTACAGTAATTGTGCACATTGTAAAAATATACTACAGTCAGTGCACATTGTTAAAATATACTACAGTAATTGTGCACATTGAAAACATATACTACAGTGATTGTGCACATTGTATAAATATACTACAGTAATTGTGCACATTGTAAAAATATATTACAGTAATTGTGCACATTGGACAAATATACTTCAGTAATTGTGCACAATTATTGTAAAACTATTTTACACTAATTGTGCACATTGTTAAAATATACAACAGTAGTTTGCATATTGTAAAAATATACTACAGTAATTGTGCACATTGTAAAAATATACTACAGTCAGTGCACATTGTTAAAATATACTACAGTAATTGTGCACATTGTAAAAATATATTACAGTAATTGTGCACATTGGACAAATATAATTCAGTAATTGTGCACAATTATTGTAAAACTATTTTACACTAATTGTGCACATTGTTAAAATATACAACAGTAGTTTGCATATTGTAAAAATATACTACAATAATTGTGCACATTGTAAAAATATACTACAGTCAGTGCACATTGTTAAAATATACTACAGTAATTGTGCACATTGTAAACATATACTACAGTGATTGTGCACATTGTATAAATATACGACACTTATTGTGCACATTGTAAAAATATACAACAGTCAGTGCACATTATAAAAATATACTACAGTAATTGTGCACATTGTAAAAATATACTACAGTAATTGTGCACATTGTAAAAGTATACTACAGTAATTCTGCACATTGTAAAAATATACAACAGTCAGTGTACATTGTACAAATATACTACAGTAATTCTGCACATTGTATAAATATACTACAGTAATTGTAAACAATTATTGTAAAAATATTTTACACTAATTGTGCACATTGTAAAAATATGCTACAGTAATTGTGCACATTGTAAAAGTATACTACAGTAATTCTGCACATTGTAAAAATATACACCAGTCAGTTTACATTGTTAAAATATACTACAGTAATTGTGCACATTGTAAACATATACTACAGTGATTGTGCACATTGTATAAATATACTACAGTAATTGTGCACATTGTAAAAATATACAACAGTCAGTGCACATTGTAAAAATATACTACAGTAATTGTGCACAATGTAAAAATATACTACAGTAATTTGCACATTGTAAAAATATACTACAGTAATTGTGCACATTGTAAAAGTATACTACAGTAATTGTGCACATTGTATAAATATACTACAGTAATTATGCACATTGTAAAAATATGCAACGGTCAGTGTACGTTGTACAAATATACGACACTAATTGTGCACATTGTAAAAATATACAACAGTCAGTGCACATTATAAAAATATACTACAGTAATTGTGCACATTGTAAAAATATACAACAGTCAGTGTACATTGTACAAATATACTACAGTATTTGTGAACATTGTACAAATATACTACAGTAATTGTAAACAATTATTGTAAAAATATTTTACACTAATTGTGCACATTGTAAAAATATACTACAGTAATTGTGCACATTGTAAAAATATACTACAGTAATTGTGCACATTGTATAAATATACTGCAGTAATTGTGCACATTGTAAAAATATACTACAGTAATTGTGCACATTGTAAAAATATATTACAGTAATTGTGCACATTGGACAAATATACTTCAGTAATTGTGCACAATTATTGTAAAACTATTTTACACTAATTGTGCACATTGTTAAAATATACAACAGTCAGTGCACATTGTAAAAATTTACTATAGTAATTGTGCACATTGTAAAAATATACTACAGTAATTGTGCACATTGTTAAAATATTTTACACTAATTGAGCACATTGTAAAAATGTACTACAGTAATTGTGCACATTGTAAAACTATACTACAATAATTGTGCACATTGTACAAATATACTACAGTAATTGTAAACAATTATTGTAAAAATATTTTACACTAATTGTGCACATTGTAAAACTATACTACAGTAATTGTGCACATTGTAAAAATATACAACAGTCAGTGTACATTGTACAAATATACTACAGTAATTGTGAACATTGTACAAATATACTACAGTAATTGTAAACAATTATTGTAAAAATATTTTACACTAATTGTGCACATTGTAAAAATATACTACAGTAATTGTGCACATTGTAAAAATATACTACAGTAATTGTGCACATTGTAAAAATATACAACAGTCAGTGCACATTGTAAAAATATATTACAGTAATTGTGCACATTGGACAAATATACTTCAGTAATTGTGCACAATTATTGTAAAACTATGTTACACTAATTGTGCACATTGTTAAAATATACAACAGTCAGTGCACATTGTAAAAATTTACTATAGTAATTGTGCACATTGTAAAAATATACAACAGTCAGTGTACATTGTACAAATATACTACAGTAATTGTGAACATTGTACAAATATACTACAGTAATTGTAAACAATTATTGTGAAAATATTTTACACTAATTGTGCACATTGTAAAAATATACTACAGTAATTGTGAACATGGTATAAATATACTACACTAATTGTGCACATTGTAAAAATATACAACAGTCAGTGTACATTTTACAAATATACTGCAGTAATTGTGCACATTGTAAAAATATACTACAGTAATTGTGCACATTGTAAAAATATACAATAGTCAGTGCACATTGTAAAAATATATTACAGTAATTGTGCACATTGGACAAATATACCTCAGTAATTGTGCACAATTATTGTAAAACTATTTTACACTAATTGTGCACATTGTTAAAATATACAACAGTCAGTGCACATTGTAAAAATTTACTATAGTAATTGTGCACATTGTAAAAATATACTACAGTAATTGTGCACATTGTTAAAATATTTTACACTAATTGAGCACATTGTAAAAATGTACTACAGTAATTGTGCACATTGTAAAACTATACTTCAATAATTGTGCACATTGTACAAATATACTACAGTAATTGTAAACAATTATTGTAAAAATATTTTACACTAATTGTGCACATTGTAAAACTATACTACAGTAATTGTGCACATTGTAAAAATATACAACAGTCAGTGTACATTGTACAAATATACTACAGTAATTGTGAACATTGTACAAATATACTACAGTAATTGTAAACAATTATTGTAAAAATATTTTACACTAATTGTGCACATTGTAAAAATATACTACAGTAATTGTGCACATTGTAAAAATATACAACAGTCAGTGTACATTGTACAAATATACTACAGTAATTGTGAACATTGTACAAATATACTACAGTAATTGTAAACAATTATTGTAAAAATATTTTACACTAATTGTGCACATTGTAAAAATATACTACAGTAATTGTGCACATTGTAAAAATCTACTACAGTAATTGTGCACATTGTAAAAATATACAACAGTCAGTGCACATTGTAAAAATATATTACAGTAATTGTGCACATTGAACAAATATACTTCAGTAATTTTGCACAATTATTGTAAAACTATTTTACACTAATTGTGCACATTGTTAAAATATACAACAGTCAGTGCACATTGTAAACATTTACTATAGTAATTGTGCACATTGTAAAAATATACTACAGTAATTGTGCACATTGTTAAAATATTTTACACTAATTGAGCACATTGTTAAAATATTTTACACTAATTGAGCACATTGTAAAAATGTACTACAGTAATTGTGCACATTGTAAAACTATACTACAATAATTGTGCACATTGTACAAATATACTACAGTAATTGTAAACAATTATTGTAAAAATATTTTACACTAATTGTGCACATTGTAAAACTATACTACAGTAATTGTGCACATTGTATAAATATACTACACTAATTGTGCACATTGTAAAAATATACAACAGTCAGTGTACATTTTACAAATAAACTACAGTAATTGTGCACATTGTATAAATATACTGCAGTAATTGTGCACATTGTAAAAATATACTACAGTAATTGTGCACATTGTAAAAATATACAACAGTCAGTGCACATTGTAAAAATATATTACAGTAATTGTGCACATTGGACAAATATACTTCAGTAATTTTGCACAATTATTGTAAAACTATTTTACACTAATTGTGCACATTGTAAAAATATACAACAGTCAGTGCACATTGTAAAAATATACTACAGTAATTGTGCACATTGTTAAAATATTTTACACTAATTGAGCACATTGTTAAAATATTTTACACTAATTGAGCACATTGTAAAAATGTACTACAGTAATGCTGCACATTGTAAAACTATACTACAATAATTGTGCACATTGTACAAATATACTACAGTAATTGTAAACAATTATTGTAAAAATATTTTACACTAATTGTGCACATTGTAAAACTATACTACAGTAATTGTGCACATTGTAAAAATATACAACAGTCAGTGTACATTGTACAAATATACTAGAGTAATTGTGAACATTGTACAAATATACTACAGTAATTGTAAACAATTATTGTAAAAATATTTTACACTAATTGTGCACATTGTAAAAATATACTACAGTAATTGTGCACATTGTATAAATATACTGCAGTAATTGTGCACATTGTAAAAATATACTACAGTAATTGTGCACATTGGACAAATATACTTCATTAATTGTGCACAATTATTGTAAAACTATTTTACACTAATTGTGCACATTGTTAAAATATACAACAGTCAGTGCACATTGTAAAAATTTACTATAGTAATTGTGCACATTGGACAAATATACTTCATTAATTGTGCACAATTATTGTAAAACTATTTTACACTAATTGTGCACATTGTTAAAATATACAACAGTCAGTGCACATTGTAAAAATTTACTATAGTAATTGTGCACATTGTAAAAATATACTACAGTAGTTTGCATATTGTAAAAATATACTACAGTAATTGTGCACATTGTAAAAATATACTACAGTCAGTGCACATTGTTAAAATATACTACAGTAATTGTGCACATTGAAAACATATACTACAGTGATTGTGCACATTGTATAAATATACTACAGTAATTGTGCACATTGTAAAAATATATTACAGTAATTGTGCACATTGGACAAATATACTTCAGTAATTGTGCACAATTATTGTAAAACTATTTTACACTAATTGTGCACATTGTTAAAATATACAACAGTAGTTTGCATATTGTAAAAATATACTACAGTAATTGTGCACATTGTAAAAATATACTACAGTCAGTGCACATTGTTAAAATATACTACAGTAATTGTGCACATTGTAAACATATACTACAGTGATTGTGCACATTGTATAAATATACTACAGTAATTGTGCACATTGTAAAAATATACTACAGTAATTTGCACATTGTAAAAATATACTACAGTAATTGTGCACATTGTAAAAGTATACTACAGTAATTGTGCACATTGTATAAATATACTACAGTAATTGTGCACATTGTAAAAATATGCAACGGTCAGTGTACGTTGTACAAATATACGACACTTATTGTGCACATTGTAAAAATATACAACAGTCAGTGCACATTATAAAAATATACTACAGTAATTGTGCACATTGTAAAAATATACTACAGTAATTGTGCACATTGTAAAAGTATACTACAGTAATTCTGCACATTGTAAAAATATACAACAGTCAGTGTACATTGTACAAATATACTACAGTAATTCTGCACATTGTATAAATATACTACAGTAATTGTAAACAATTATTGTAAAAATATTTTACACTAATTGTGCACATTGTAAAAATATGCTACAGTAATTGTGCACATTGTAAAAGTATACTACAGTAATTCTGCACATTGTAAAAATATACACCAGTCAGTTTACATTGTTAAAATATACTACAGTAATTGTGCACATTGTAAACATATACTACAGTGATTGTGCACATTGTATAAATATACTACAGTAATTGTGCACATTGTAAAAATATACAACAGTCAGTGCACATTGTAAAAATATACTACAGTAATTGTGCACATTGTAAAAATATACTACAGTAATTTGCACATTGTAAAAATATACTACAGTAAGTGTGCACATTGTTAAAATATTTTACACTAATTGAGCACATTGTAAAAATGTACTACAGTAATTGTGCACATTGTAAAACTATACTACAATAATTGTGCACAATGTACAAATATACTACAGTAATTGTAAACAATTATTGTAAAAATATTTTACACTAATTGTGCACATTGTAAAACTATACTACAGTAATTGTGCACATTGTAAAAATATACAACAGTCAGTGTACATTGTACAAATATACTACAGTAATTGTGAACATTGTACAAATATACTACAGTAATTGTAAACAATTATTGTAAAAATATTTTACACTAATTGTGCACATTGTAAAAATATACTACAGTAATTGTGCACATTGTAAAAATATACTACAGTAATTGTGCACATTGTAAAAATATACAACAGTCAGTGCACATTGTAAAAATATATTACAGTAATTGTGCACATTGGACAAATATACTTCAGTAATTGTGCACAATTATTGTAAAACTATGTTACACTAATTGTGCACATTGTTAAAATATACAACAGTCAGTGCACATTGTAAAAATTTACTATAGTAATTGTGCACATTGTAAAAATATACAACAGTCAGTGTACATTGTACAAATATACTACAGTAATTGTGAACATTGTACAAATATACTACAGTAATTGTAAACAATTATTGTGAAAATATTTTACACTAATTGTGCACATTGTAAAAATATACTACAGTAATTGTGAACATGGTATAAATATACTACACTAATTGTGCACATTGTAAAAATATACAACAGTCAGTGTACATTTTACAAATATACTGCAGTAATTGTGCACATTGTAAAAATATACTACAGTAATTGTGCACATTGTAAAAATATACAACAGTCAGTGCACATTGTAAAAATATATTACAGTAATTGTGCACATTGGACAAATATACTTCAGTAATTGTGCACAATTATTGTAA
Source organism: Hyla sarda (assembly GCF_029499605.1). Taxonomy (NCBI): domain Eukaryota; kingdom Metazoa; phylum Chordata; class Amphibia; order Anura; family Hylidae; genus Hyla; species Hyla sarda. The sequence continues at coordinate 2,682,321 of NC_079196.1, read as the reverse complement.
AACTATTTTACACTAACTGTGCACATTGTTAAAATATACAACAGTCAGTGCACATTGTAAAAATTTACTATAGTAATTGTGCACATTGTAAAAATATACTACAGTAATTGTGCACATTGTAAAAATGTACTACAGTAATTGTGCACATTGTAAAACTATACTTCAATAATTGTGCACATTGTACAAATATACTACAGTAATTGTAAACAATTATTGTAAAAATATTTTACACTAATTGTGCACATTGTAAAACTATACTACAGTAATTGTGCACATTGTAAAAATATACAACAGTCAGTGTACATTGTACAAATATACTACAGTAATTGTGAACATTGTACAAATATACTACAGTAATTGTAAACAATTATTGTAAAAATATTTTACACTAATTGTGCACATTGTAAAAATATACTACAGTAATTGTGCACATTGTAAAAATATACTACAGTAATTGTGCACATTGTATAAATATACTGCAGTAATTGTGCACATTGTAAAAATATACTACAGTAATTGTGCACATTGTAAAAATATATTACAGTAATTGTGCACATTGGACAAATATACTTCAGTAATTGTGCACAATTATTGTAAAACTATTTTACACTAATTGTGCACATTGTTAAAATATACAACAGTCAGTGCACATTGTAAAAATTTACTATAGTAATTGTGCACATTGTAAAAATATACTACAGTAATTGTGCACATTGTTAAAATATTTTACACTAATTGAGCACATTGTAAAAATGTACTACAGTAATTGTGCACATTGTAAAACTATACTACAATAATTGTGCACATTGTACAAATATACTACAGTAATTGTAAACAATTATTGTAAAAATATTTTACACTAATTGTGCACATTGTAAAACTATACTACAGTAATTGTGCACATTGTAAAAATATACAACAGTCAGTGTACATTGTACAAATATACTACAGTAATTGTGAACATTGTACAAATATACTACAGTAATTGTAAACAATTATTGTAAAAATATTTTACACTAATTGTGCACATTGTAAAAATATACTACAGTAATTGTGCACATTGTAAAAATATACTACAGTAATTGTGCACATTGTAAAAATATACAACAGTCAGTGCACATTGTAAAAATATATTACAGTAATTGTGCACATTGGACAAATATACTTCAGTAATTGTGCACAATTATTGTAAAACTATGTTACACTAATTGTGCACATTGTTAAAATATACAACAGTCAGTGCACATTGTAAAAATTTACTATAGTAATTGTGCACATTGTAAAAATATACAACAGTCAGTGTACATTGTACAAATATACTACAGTAATTGTGAACATTGTACAAATATACTACAGTAATTGTAAACAATTATTGTGAAAATATTTTACACTAATTGTGCACATTGTAAAAATATACTACAGTAATTGTGAACATGGTATAAATATACTACACTAATTGTGCACATTGTAAAAATATACAACAGTCAGTGTACATTTTACAAATATACTGCAGTAATTGTGCACATTGTAAAAATATACTACAGTAATTGTGCACATTGTAAAAATATACAATAGTCAGTGCACATTGTAAAAATATATTACAGTAATTGTGCACATTGGACAAATATACCTCAGTAATTGTGCACAATTATTGTAAAACTATTTTACACTAATTGTGCACATTGTTAAAATATACAACAGTCAGTGCACATTGTAAAAATTTACTATAGTAATTGTGCACATTGTAAAAATATACTACAGTAATTGTGCACATTGTTAAAATATTTTACACTAATTGAGCACATTGTAAAAATGTACTACAGTAATTGTGCACATTGTAAAACTATACTTCAATAATTGTGCACATTGTACAAATATACTACAGTAATTGTAAACAATTATTGTAAAAATATTTTACACTAATTGTGCACATTGTAAAACTATACTACAGTAATTGTGCACATTGTAAAAATATACAACAGTCAGTGTACATTGTACAAATATACTACAGTAATTGTGAACATTGTACAAATATACTACAGTAATTGTAAACAATTATTGTAAAAATATTTTACACTAATTGTGCACATTGTAAAAATATACTACAGTAATTGTGCACATTGTAAAAATATACAACAGTCAGTGTACATTGTACAAATATACTACAGTAATTGTGAACATTGTACAAATATACTACAGTAATTGTAAACAATTATTGTAAAAATATTTTACACTAATTGTGCACATTGTAAAAATATACTACAGTAATTGTGCACATTGTAAAAATCTACTACAGTAATTGTGCACATTGTAAAAATATACAACAGTCAGTGCACATTGTAAAAATATATTACAGTAATTGTGCACATTGAACAAATATACTTCAGTAATTTTGCACAATTATTGTAAAACTATTTTACACTAATTGTGCACATTGTTAAAATATACAACAGTCAGTGCACATTGTAAACATTTACTATAGTAATTGTGCACATTGTAAAAATATACTACAGTAATTGTGCACATTGTTAAAATATTTTACACTAATTGAGCACATTGTTAAAATATTTTACACTAATTGAGCACATTGTAAAAATGTACTACAGTAATTGTGCACATTGTAAAACTATACTACAATAATTGTGCACATTGTACAAATATACTACAGTAATTGTAAACAATTATTGTAAAAATATTTTACACTAATTGTGCACATTGTAAAACTATACTACAGTAATTGTGCACATTGTATAAATATACTACACTAATTGTGCACATTGTAAAAATATACAACAGTCAGTGTACATTTTACAAATAAACTACAGTAATTGTGCACATTGTATAAATATACTGCAGTAATTGTGCACATTGTAAAAATATACTACAGTAATTGTGCACATTGTAAAAATATACAACAGTCAGTGCACATTGTAAAAATATATTACAGTAATTGTGCACATTGGACAAATATACTTCAGTAATTTTGCACAATTATTGTAAAACTATTTTACACTAATTGTGCACATTGTAAAAATATACAACAGTCAGTGCACATTGTAAAAATATACTACAGTAATTGTGCACATTGTTAAAATATTTTACACTAATTGAGCACATTGTTAAAATATTTTACACTAATTGAGCACATTGTAAAAATGTACTACAGTAATGCTGCACATTGTAAAACTATACTACAATAATTGTGCACATTGTACAAATATACTACAGTAATTGTAAACAATTATTGTAAAAATATTTTACACTAATTGTGCACATTGTAAAACTATACTACAGTAATTGTGCACATTGTAAAAATATACAACAGTCAGTGTACATTGTACAAATATACTAGAGTAATTGTGAACATTGTACAAATATACTACAGTAATTGTAAACAATTATTGTAAAAATATTTTACACTAATTGTGCACATTGTAAAAATATACTACAGTAATTGTGCACATTGTATAAATATACTGCAGTAATTGTGCACATTGTAAAAATATACTACAGTAATTGTGCACATTGGACAAATATACTTCATTAATTGTGCACAATTATTGTAAAACTATTTTACACTAATTGTGCACATTGTTAAAATATACAACAGTCAGTGCACATTGTAAAAATTTACTATAGTAATTGTGCACATTGGACAAATATACTTCATTAATTGTGCACAATTATTGTAAAACTATTTTACACTAATTGTGCACATTGTTAAAATATACAACAGTCAGTGCACATTGTAAAAATTTACTATAGTAATTGTGCACATTGTAAAAATATACTACAGTAGTTTGCATATTGTAAAAATATACTACAGTAATTGTGCACATTGTAAAAATATACTACAGTCAGTGCACATTGTTAAAATATACTACAGTAATTGTGCACATTGAAAACATATACTACAGTGATTGTGCACATTGTATAAATATACTACAGTAATTGTGCACATTGTAAAAATATATTACAGTAATTGTGCACATTGGACAAATATACTTCAGTAATTGTGCACAATTATTGTAAAACTATTTTACACTAATTGTGCACATTGTTAAAATATACAACAGTAGTTTGCATATTGTAAAAATATACTACAGTAATTGTGCACATTGTAAAAATATACTACAGTCAGTGCACATTGTTAAAATATACTACAGTAATTGTGCACATTGTAAACATATACTACAGTGATTGTGCACATTGTATAAATATACTACAGTAATTGTGCACATTGTAAAAATATACTACAGTAATTTGCACATTGTAAAAATATACTACAGTAATTGTGCACATTGTAAAAGTATACTACAGTAATTGTGCACATTGTATAAATATACTACAGTAATTGTGCACATTGTAAAAATATGCAACGGTCAGTGTACGTTGTACAAATATACGACACTTATTGTGCACATTGTAAAAATATACAACAGTCAGTGCACATTATAAAAATATACTACAGTAATTGTGCACATTGTAAAAATATACTACAGTAATTGTGCACATTGTAAAAGTATACTACAGTAATTCTGCACATTGTAAAAATATACAACAGTCAGTGTACATTGTACAAATATACTACAGTAATTCTGCACATTGTATAAATATACTACAGTAATTGTAAACAATTATTGTAAAAATATTTTACACTAATTGTGCACATTGTAAAAATATGCTACAGTAATTGTGCACATTGTAAAAGTATACTACAGTAATTCTGCACATTGTAAAAATATACACCAGTCAGTTTACATTGTTAAAATATACTACAGTAATTGTGCACATTGTAAACATATACTACAGTGATTGTGCACATTGTATAAATATACTACAGTAATTGTGCACATTGTAAAAATATACAACAGTCAGTGCACATTGTAAAAATATACTACAGTAATTGTGCACATTGTAAAAATATACTACAGTAATTTGCACATTGTAAAAATATACTACAGTAAGTGTGCACATTGTTAAAATATTTTACACTAATTGAGCACATTGTAAAAATGTACTACAGTAATTGTGCACATTGTAAAACTATACTACAATAATTGTGCACAATGTACAAATATACTACAGTAATTGTAAACAATTATTGTAAAAATATTTTACACTAATTGTGCACATTGTAAAACTATACTACAGTAATTGTGCACATTGTAAAAATATACAACAGTCAGTGTACATTGTACAAATATACTACAGTAATTGTGAACATTGTACAAATATACTACAGTAATTGTAAACAATTATTGTAAAAATATTTTACACTAATTGTGCACATTGTAAAAATATACTACAGTAATTGTGCACATTGTAAAAATATACTACAGTAATTGTGCACATTGTAAAAATATACAACAGTCAGTGCACATTGTAAAAATATATTACAGTAATTGTGCACATTGGACAAATATACTTCAGTAATTGTGCACAATTATTGTAAAACTATGTTACACTAATTGTGCACATTGTTAAAATATACAACAGTCAGTGCACATTGTAAAAATTTACTATAGTAATTGTGCACATTGTAAAAATATACAACAGTCAGTGTACATTGTACAAATATACTACAGTAATTGTGAACATTGTACAAATATACTACAGTAATTGTGCACATTGTAAAAATATATTACAGTAATTGTGCACATTGGACAAATATAATTCAGTAATTGTGCACAATTATTGTAAAACTATTTTACACTAATTGTGCACATTGTTAAAATATACAACAGTAGTTTGCATATTGTAAAAATATACTACAATAATTGTGCACATTGTAAAAATATACTACAGTCAGTGCACATTGTTAAAATATACTACAGTAATTGTGCACATTGTAAACATATACTACAGTGATTGTGCACATTGTATAAATATACGACACTTATTGTGCACATTGTAAAAATATACAACAGTCAGTGCACATTATAAAAATATACTACAGTAATTGTGCACATTGTAAAAATATACTACAGTAATTGTGCACATTGTAAAAGTATACTACAGTAATTCTGCACATTGTAAAAATATACAACAGTCAGTGTACATTGTACAAATATACTACAGTAATTCTGCACATTGTATAAATATACTACAGTAATTGTAAACAATTATTGTAAAAATATTTTACACTAATTGTGCACATTGTAAAAATATGCTACAGTAATTGTGCACATTGTAAAAGTATACTACAGTAATTCTGCACATTGTAAAAATATACACCAGTCAGTTTACATTGTTAAAATATACTACAGTAATTGTGCACATTGTAAACATATACTACAGTGATTGTGCACATTGTATAAATATACTACAGTAATTGTGCACATTGTAAAAATATACAACAGTCAGTGCACATTGTAAAAATATACTACAGTAATTGTGCACAATGTAAAAATATACTACAGTAATTTGCACATTGTAAAAATATACTACAGTAATTGTGCACATTGTAAAAGTATACTACAGTAATTGTGCACATTGTATAAATATACTACAGTAATTATGCACATTGTAAAAATATGCAACGGTCAGTGTACGTTGTACAAATATACGACACTAATTGTGCACATTGTAAAAATATACAACAGTCAGTGCACATTATAAAAATATACTACAGTAATTGTGCACATTGTAAAAATATACAACAGTCAGTGTACATTGTACAAATATACTACAGTATTTGTGAACATTGTACAAATATACTACAGTAATTGTAAACAATTATTGTAAAAATATTTTACACTAATTGTGCACATTGTAAAAATATACTACAGTAATTGTGCACATTGTAAAAATATACTACAGTAATTGTGCACATTGTATAAATATACTGCAGTAATTGTGCACATTGTAAAAATATACTACAGTAATTGTGCACATTGTAAAAATATATTACAGTAATTGTGCACATTGGACAAATATACTTCAGTAATTGTGCACAATTATTGTAAAACTATTTTACACTAATTGTGCACATTGTTAAAATATACAACAGTCAGTGCACATTGTAAAAAATTACTATAGTAATTGTGCACATTGTAAAAATATACTACAGTAATTGTGCACATTGTTAAAATATTTTACACTAATTGAGCACATTGTAAAAATGTACTACAGTAATTGTGCACATTGTAAAACTATACTACAATAATTGTGCACATTGTACAAATATACTACAGTAATTGTAAACAATTATTGTAAAAATATTTTACACTAATTGTGCACATTGTAAAACTATACTACAGTAATTGTGCACATTGTAAAAATATACAACAGTCAGTGTACATTGTACAAATATACTACAGTAATTGTGAACATTGTACAAATATACTACAGTAATTGTAAACAATTATTGTAAAAATATTTTACACTAATTGTGCACATTGTAAAAATATACTACAGTAATTGTGCACATTGTAAAAATATACTACAGTAATTGTGCACATTGTAAAAATATACAACAGTCAGTGCACATTGTAAAAATATATTACAGTAATTGTGCACATTGGACAAATATACTTCAGTAATTGTGCACAATTATTGTAAAACTATGTTACACTAATTGTGCACATTGTTAAAATATACAACAGTCAGTGCACATTGTAAAAATTTACTATAGTAATTGTGCACATTGTAAAAATATACAACAGTCAGTGTACATTGTACAAATATACTACAGTAATTGTGAACATTGTACAAATATACTACAGTAATTGTAAACAATTATTGTGAAAATATTTTACACTAATTGTGCACATTGTAAAAATATACTACAGTAATTGTGAACATGGTATAAATATACTACACTAATTGTGCACATTGTAAAAATATACAACAGTCAGTGTACATTTTACAAATATACTGCAGTAATTGTGCACATTGTAAAAATATACTACAGTAATTGTGCACATTGTAAAAATATACAATAGTCAGTGCACATTGTAAAAATATATTACAGTAATTGTGCACATTGGACAAATATACTTCAGTAATTGTGCACAATTATTGTAAAACTATTTTACACTAATTGTGCACATTGTTAAAATATACAACAGTCAGTGCACATTGTAAAAATTTACTATAGTAATTGTGCACATTGTAAAAATATACTACAGTAATTGTGCACATTGTTAAAATATTTTACACTAATTGAGCACATTGTAAAAATGTACTACAGTAATTGTGCACATTGTAAAACTATACTTCAATAATTGTGCACATTGTACAAATATACTACAGTAATTGTAAACAATTATTGTAAAAATATTTTACACTAATTGTGCACATTGTAAAACTATACTACAGTAATTGTGCACATTGTAAAAATATACAACAGTCAGTGTACATTGTACAAATATACTACAGTAATTGTGAACATTGTACAAATATACTACAGTAATTGTAAACAATTATTGTAAAAATATTTTACACTAATTGTGCACATTGTAAAAATATACTACAGTAATTGTGCACATTGTAAAAATATACAACAGTCAGTGTACATTGTACAAATATACTACAGTAATTGTGAACATTGTACAAATATACTACAGTAATTGTAAACAATTATTGTAAAAATATTTTACACTAATTGTGCACATTGTAAAAATATACTACAGTAATTGTGCACATTGTAAAAATATACAACAGTCAGTGCACATTGTAAAAATATATTACAGTAATTGTGCACATTGGACAAATATACTTCAGTAATTGTGCACAATTATTGTAAAACTATGTTACACTAATTGTGCACATTGTTAAAATATACAACAGTCAGTGCACATTGTAAAAATTTACTATAGTAATTGTGCACATTGTAAAAATATACAACAGTCAGTGTACATTGTACAAATATACTACAGTAATTGTGAACATTGTACAAATATACTACAGTAATTGTAAACAATTATTGTGAAAATATTTTACACTAATTGTGCACATTGTAAAAATATACTACAGTAATTGTGAACATGGTATAAATATACTACACTAATTGTGCACATTGTAAAAATATACAACAGTCAGTGTACATTTTACAAATATACTGCAGTAATTGTGCACATTGTAAAAATATACTACAGTAATTGTGCACATTGTAAAAATATACAATAGTCAGTGCACATTGTAAAAATATATTACAGTAATTGTGCACATTGGACAAATATACTTCAGTAATTGTGCACAATTATTGTAAAACTATTTTACACTAATTGTGCACATTGTTAAAATATACAACAGTCAGTGCACATTGTAAAAATTTACTATAGTAATTGTGCACATTGTAAAAATATACTACAGTAATTGTGCACATTGTTAAAATATTTTACACTAATTGAGCACATTGTAAAAATGTACTACAGTAATTGTGCACATTGTAAAACTATACTTCAATAATTGTGCACATTGTACAAATATACTACAGTAATTGTAAACAATTATTGTAAAAATATTTTACACTAATTGTGCACATTGTAAAACTATACTACAGTAATTGTGCACATTGTAAAAATATACAACAGTCAGTGTACATTGTACAAATATACTACAGTAATTGTGAACATTGTACAAATATACTACAGTAATTGTAAACAATTATTGTAAAAATATTTTACACTAATTGTGCACATTGTAAAAATATACTACAGTAATTGTGCACATTGTAAAAATATACAACAGTCAGTGTACATTGTACAAATATACAACAGTCAGTGCACATTGTAAAAATATATTACAGTAATTGTGCACATTGAACAAATATACTTCAGTAATTTTGCACAATTATTGTAAAACTATTTTACACTAATTGTGCACATTGTTAAAATATACAACAGTCAGTGCACATTGTAAACATTTACTATAGTAATTGTGCACATTGTAAAAATATACTACAGTAATTGTGCACATTGTTAAAATATTTTACACTAATTGAGCACATTGTTAAAATATTTTACACTAATTGAGCACATTGTAAAAATGTACTACAGTAATTGTGCACATTGTAAAACTATACTACAATAATTGTGCACATTGTACAAATATACTACAGTAATTGTAAACAATTATTGTAAAAATATTTTACACTAATTGTGCACATTGTAAAACTATACTACAGTAATTGTGCACATTGTATAAATATACTACACTAATTGTGCACATTGTAAAAATATACAACAGTCAGTGTACATTTTACAAATAAACTACAGTAATTGTGCACATTGTATAAATATACTGCAGTAATTGTGCACATTGTAAAAATATACTACAGTAATTGTGCACATTGTCAAAATATACAACAGTCAGTGCACATTGTAAAAATATATTACAGTAATTGTGCACATTGGACAAATATACTTCAGTAATTTTGCACAATTATTGTAAAACTATTTTACACTAATTGTGCACATTGTAAAAATATACAACAGTCAGTGCACATTGTAAAAATATACTACAGTAATTGTGCACATTGTTAAAATATTTTACACTAATTGAGCACATTGTTAAAATATTTTACACTAATTGAGCACATTGTAAAAATGTACTACAGTAATGCTGCACATTGTAAAACTATACTACAATAATTGTGCACATTGTACAAATATACTACAGTAATTGTAAACAATTATTGTAAAAATATTTTACACTAATTGTGCACATTGTAAAACTATACTACAGTAATTGTGCACATTGTAAAAATATACAACAGTCAGTGTACATTGTACAAATATACTAGAGTAATTGTGAACATTGTACAAATATACTACAGTAATTGTAAACAATTATTGTAAAAATATTTTACACTAATTGTGCACATTGTAAAAATATACTACAGTAATTGTGCACATTGTATAAATATACTGCAGTAATTGTGCACATTGTAAAAATATACTACAGTAATTGTGCACATTGGACAAATATACTTCATTAATTGTGCACAATTATTGTAAAACTATTTTACACTAATTGTGCACATTGTTAAAATATACAACAGTCAGTGCACATTGTAAAAATTTACTATAGTAATTGTGCACATTGGACAAATATACTTCATTAATTGTGCACAATTATTGTAAAACTATTTTACACTAATTGTGCACATTGTTAAAATATACAACAGTCAGTGCACATTGTAAAAATTTACTATAGTAATTGTGCACATTGTAAAAATATACTACAGTAGTTTGCATATTGTAAAAATATACTACAGTAATTGTGCACATTGTAAAAATATACTACAGTCAGTGCACATTGTTAAAATATACTACAGTAATTGTGCACATTGAAAACATATACTACAGTGATTGTGCACATTGTATAAATATACTACAGTAATTGTGCACATTGTAAAAATATATTACAGTAATTGTGCACATTGGACAAATATACTTCAGTAATTGTGCACAATTATTGTAAAACTATTTTACACTAATTGTGCACATTGTTAAAATATACAACAGTAGTTTGCATATTGTAAAAATATACTACAGTAATTGTGCACATTGTAAAAATATACTACAGTCAGTGCACATTGTTAAAATATACTACAGTAATTGTGCACATTGTAAACATATACTACAGTGATTGTGCACATTGTATAAATATACTACAGTAATTGTGCACATTGTAAAAATATACTACAGTAATTTGCACATTGTAAAAATATACTACAGTAATTGTGCACATTGTAAAAGTATACTACAGTAATTGTGCACATTGTATAAATATACTACAGTAATTGTGCACATTGTAAAAATATGCAACGGTCAGTGTACGTTGTACAAATATACGACACTTATTGTGCACATTGTAAAAATATACAACAGTCAGTGCACATTATAAAAATATACTACAGTAATTGTGCACATTGTAAAAATATACTACAGTAATTGTGCACATTGTAAAAGTATACTACAGTAATTCTGCACATTGTAAAAATATACAACAGTCAGTGTACATTGTACAAATATACTACAGTAATTCTGCACATTGTATAAATATACTACAGTAATTGTAAACAATTATTGTAAAAATATTTTACACTAATTGTGCACATTGTAAAAATATGCTACAGTAATTGTGCACATTGTAAAAGTATACTACAGTAATTCTGCACATTGTAAAAATATACACCAGTCAGTTTACATTGTTAAAATATACTACAGTAATTGTGCACATTGTAAACATATACTACAGTGATTGTGCACATTGTATAAATATACTACAGTAATTGTGCACATTGTAAAAATATACAACAGTCAGTGCACATTGTAAAAATATACTACAGTAATTGTGCACATTGTAAAAATATACTACAGTAATTTGCACATTGTAAAAATATACTACAGTAAGTGTGCACATTGTTAAAATATTTTACACTAATTGAGCACATTGTAAAAATGTACTACAGTAATTGTGCACATTGTAAAACTATACTACAATAATTGTGCACAATGTACAAATATACTACAGTAATTGTAAACAATTATTGTAAAAATATTTTACACTAATTGTGCACATTGTAAAACTATACTACAGTAATTGTGCACATTGTAAAAATATACAACAGTCAGTGTACATTGTACAAATATACTACAGTAATTGTGAACATTGTACAAATATACTACAGTAATTGTAAACAATTATTGTAAAAATATTTTACACTAATTGTGCACATTGTAAAAATATACTACAGTAATTGTGCACATTGTAAAAATATACTACAGTAATTGTGCACATTGTAAAAATATACAACAGTCAGTGCACATTGTAAAAATATATTACAGTAATTGTGCACATTGGACAAATATACTTCAGTAATTGTGCACAATTATTGTAAAACTATGTTACACTAATTGTGCACATTGTTAAAATATACAACAGTCAGTGCACATTGTAAAAATTTACTATAGTAATTGTGCACATTGTAAAAATATACAACAGTCAGTGTACATTGTACAAATATACTACAGTAATTGTGAACATTGTACAAATATACTACAGTAATTGTAAACAATTATTGTGAAAATATTTTACACTAATTGTGCACATTGTAAAAATATACTACAGTAATTGTGAACATGGTATAAATATACTACACTAATTGTGCACATTGTAAAAATATACAACAGTCAGTGTACATTTTACAAATATACTGCAGTAATTGTGCACATTGTAAAAATATACTACAGTAATTGTGCACATTGTAAAAATATACAACAGTCAGTGCACATTGTAAAAATATATTACAGTAATTGTGCACATTGGACAAATATACTTCAGTAATTGTGCACAATTATTGTAAAACTATTTTACACTAACTGTGCACATTGTTAAAATATACAACAGTCAGTGCACATTGTAAAAATTTACTATAGTAATTGTGCACATTGTAAAAATATACTACAGTAATTGTGCACATTGTAAAAATGTACTACAGTAATTGTGCACATTGTAAAACTATACTTCAATAATTGTGCACATTGTACAAATATACTACAGTAATTGTAAACAATTATTGTAAAAATATTTTACACTAATTGTGCACATTGTAAAACTATACTACAGTAATTGTGCACATTGTAAAAATATACAACAGTCAGTGTACATTGTACAAATATACTACAGTAATTGTGAACATTGTACAAATATACTACAGTAATTGTAAACAATTATTGTAAAAATATTTTACACTAATTGTGCACATTGTAAAAATATACTACAGTAATTGTGCACATTGTAAAAATATACTACAGTAATTGTGCACATTGTAAAAATATACAACAGTCAGTGCACATTGTAAAAATATATTACAGTAATTGTGCACATTGGACAAATATACTTCAGTAATTTTGCACAATTATTGTAAAACTATTTTACACTAATTGTGCACATTGTTAAAATATACAACAGTCAGTGCACATTGTAAACATTTACTATAGTAATTGTGCACATTGTAAAAATATACTACAGTAATTGTGCACATTGTTAAAATATTTTACACTAATTGAGCACATTGTTAAAATATTTTACACTAATTGAGCACATTGTAAAAATGTACTACAGTAATTGTGCACATTGTAAAAATATACTACAGTCAGTGCACATTGTTAAAATATACTACAGTAATTGTAAACAATTATTGTAAAAATATTTTACACTAATTGTGCACATTGTAAAACTATACTACAGTAATTGTGCACATTGTATAAATATACTACACTAATTGTGCACATTGTAAAAATATACAACAGTCAGTGTACATTTTACAAATAAACTACAGTAATTGTGCACATTGTATAAATATACTGCAGTAATTGTGCACATTGTAAAAATATACTACAGTAATTGTGCACATTGTAAAAATATACAACAGTCAGTGCACATTGTAAAAATATATTACAGTAATTGTGCACATTGGACAAATATACTTCAGTAATTTTGCACAATTATTGTAAAACTATTTTACACTAATTGTGCACATTGTTAAAATATACAACAGTCAGTGCACATTGTAAACATTTACTATAGTAATTGTGCACATTGTAAAAATATACTACAGTAATTGTGCACATTGTTAAAATATTTTACACTAATTGAGCACATTGTTAAAATATTTTACACTAATTGAGCACATTGTAAAATGTACTACAGTAATTGTGCACATTGTAAAACTATACTACAATAATTGTGCACATTGTACAAATATACTACAGTAATTGTAAACAATTATTGTAAAAATATTTTACACTAATTGTGCACATTGTAAAACTATACTACAGTAATTGTGCACATTGTAAAAATATACAACAGTCAGTGTACATTGTACAAATATACTAGAGTAATTGTGAACATTGTACAAATATACTACAGTAATTGTAAACAATTATTGTAAAAATATTTTACACTAATTGTGCACATTGTAAAAATATACTACAGTAATTGTGCACATTGTATAAATATACTGCAGTAATTGTGCACATTGTAAAAATATACTACAGTAATTGTGCACATTGTAAAAATATACAACAGTCAGTGCACATTGTAAAAATATATTACAGTAATTGTGCACATTGGACAAATATACTTCATTAATTGTGCACAATTATTGTAAAACTATTTTACACTAATTGTGCACATTGTTAAAATATACAACAGTCAGTGCACATTGTAAAAATTTACTATAGTAATTGTGCACATTGTAAAAATATACTACAGTAGTTTGCATATTGTAAAAATATACTACAGTAATTGTGCACATTGTAAAAATATACTACAGTCAGTGCACATTGTTAAAATATACTACAGTAATTGTGCACATTGAAAACATATACTACAGTGATTGTGCACATTGTATAAATATACTACAGTAATTGTGCACATTGTAAAAATATATTACAGTAATTGTGCACATTGGACAAATATACTTCAGTAATTGTGCACAATTATTGTAAAACTATTTTACACTAATTGTGCACATTGTTAAAATATACAACAGTAGTTTGCATATTGTAAAAATATACTACAGTAATTGTGCACATTGTAAAAATGTACTACAGTCAGTGCACATTGTTAAAATATACTACAGTAATTGTGCACATTGTAAACAAATACTACAGTGATTGTGCACATTGTATAAATATACTACAGTAATTGTGCACATTGTAAAAATATACAACAGTCAGTGCACATTGTAAAAATATACTACAGTAATTGTGCACATTGTAAAAATATACTACAGTAATTTGCACATTGTAAAAATATACTACAGTAATTTTGCACATTGTAAAAGTATACTACAGTAATTGTGCACATTGTATAAATATACTACAGTAATTGTGCACATTGTAAAAATATGCAACGGTCAGTGTACGTTGTACAAATATACGACACTTATTGTGCACATTGTAAAAATATACAACAGTCAGTGCACATTATAAAAATATACTACAGTAATTGTGCACATTGTAAAAATATACTACAGTAATTGTGCACATTGTAAAAGTATACTACAGTAATTCTGCACATTGTAAAAATATACAACAGTCAGTGTACATTGTACAAATATACTACAGTAATTCTGCACATTGTATAAATATACTACAGTAATTGTAAACAATTATTCTAAAAATATTTTACACTAATTGTGCACATTGTAAAAATATGCTACAGTAATTGTGCACATTGTAAAAGTATACTACAGTAATTCTGCACATTGTAAAAATATACACCAGTCAGTTTACATTGTTAAAATATACTACAGTAATTGTGCACATTGTAAACATATACTACAGTGATTGTGCACATTGTAAAAATATACTACAGTAATTGTGCACATTGTAAAAATATACTACAGTAATTTGCACATTGTAAAAATATACTACAGTAATTATGCACATTGTAAAAATATGCAACGGTCAGTGCACATTATAAAAATATACTACAGTAATTGTGCACATTGTAAAAATATACAACAGTCAGTGTACATTGTACAAATATACTACAGTATTTGTGAACATTGTACAAATATACTACAGTAATTGTAAACAATTATTGTAAAAATATTTTACACTAATTGTGCACATTGTAAAAATATACTTCAGTAATTGTGCACATTGTATAAATATACTACACTAATTGTGCACATTGTAAAAATATACAACAGTCAGTGTACATTTTACAAATATACTACAGTAATTGTGCACATTGTAAAAATATACTGCAGTAATTGTGCACATTGTAAAAATATACTACAGTAATTGTGCACATTGTAAAAATATACAACAGTCAGTGCACATTGTAAAAATATATTACAGTAATTGTGCACATTGGACAAATATACTTCAGTAATTGTGCACAATTATTGTAAAACTATTTTACACTAATTGTGCACATTGTTAAAATATACAGCAGTCAGTGCACATTGTAAAAATTTACTATAGTAATTGTGCACATTGTAAAAATATACTACAGTAATTGTGCACATTGTTAAAATATTTTACACTAATTGAGCACATTGTAAAAATGTACTACAGTAATTGTGCACATTGTAAAACTATACTACAATAATTGTGCACATTGTACAAATATACTACAGTAATTGTAAACAATTATTGTAAAAATATTTTACACTAATTGTGCACATTGTAAAACTATACTACAGTAATTGTGCACATTGTAAAAATATACAACAGTCAGTGTACATTGTACAAATATACTACAGTAATTGTGAACATTGTACAAATATACTACAGTAATTGTAAACAATTATTGTAAAAATATTTTACACTAATTGTGCACATTGTAAAAATATACTACAGTAATTGTGCACATTGTAAAAATATACTACAGTAATTGTGCACATTGTAAAAATATACTACAGTAATTGTAAACAATTATTGTAAAAATATTTTACACTAATTGTGCACATTGTAAAAATATACTACAGTAATTGTGCACATTGTAAAAATATACTACAGTAATTGTGCACATTGTAAAAATATACAACAGTCAGTGCACATTGTAAAAATATATTACAGTAATTGTGCACATTGGACAAATATACTTCAGTAATTGTGCACAATTATTGTAAAACTATGTTACACTAATTGTGCACGTTGTTAAAATATACAACAGTCAGTGCACATTGTAAAAATTTACTATAGTAATTGTGCACATTGTAAAAATATACTACAGTAATTGTGCACATTGTTAAAATATTTTACACTAATTGAGCACATTGTAAAAATGTACTACAGTAATTGTGCACATTGTAAAACTATACTACAATAATTGTGCACATTGTACAAATATACTACAGTAATTGTAAACAATTATTGTTAAAGTATTTTACACTAATTGTGCACATTGTAAAACTATACTACAGTAATTGTGCACATTGTAAAAATATACAACAGTCAGTGTACATTGTACAAATATACTACAGTAATTGTGAACATTGTACAAATATACTACAGTAATTGTGCACAATTATTGTAAAACTATTTTACACTAATTGTGCACATTGTTAAAATATACAACAGTAGTTTGCATATTGTAAAAATATACTACAGTAATTGTGCACATTGTAAAAATATACTACAGTCAGTGCACATTGTTAAAATATACTACAGTAATTGTGCACATTGTAAACATATACTACAGTGATTGTGCACATTGTATAAATATACTACAGTAATTGTGCACATTGTAAAAATATACAACAGTCAGTGCACATTGTAAAGATATACTACAGTAATTGTGCACATTGTAAAAATATACTACAGTAATTTGCACATTGTAAAAATATACTACAGTAATTGTGCACATTGTAAAAGTATACTACAGTAATTGTGCACATTGTATAAATATACTACAGTAATTATGCACATTGTAAAAATATGCAACGGTCAGTGCACAT